>NW_027512620.1:0-300000 GCF_048772815.1 Callospermophilus lateralis | reverse complement strand
TGGCCCAGAAAAAGTGCCTGTTCCCACCTTTTCTTACAGGAACTTAATTAATGAAATTCTTAAAAGTTCACCCTTTGACAATGGTACCTTAAAACTTGTCGAGGTTGGGGAAGAGGCTATGCAAAGACTTCTCGTATCCCCTCGGCATGCCCATCAGTTAGTATAGACATAGACCCTTCTCAGGCTCCCCAGGACCATGGGAACCTTCCTGGTCCCCCTCAAAATACCACCCTAAGGATTAAGGCTCCAATGGTTACCAACTGCCTTTATCCAGTTTTAAATTCCGGAGACTCATTGACCCCTGTAGAGGAGGCTACCTTGGAGAAGGAAGCAGCTCGCTACCATTCAGAAGACCCTGCACCTCTCAAGACCCTGCCACAGCCTATAGGACTTACACATCCAACCCCTCCTATATCCCTCCTGCCTTTTGTGCTCTGGCCCTTCAGGGTACAAATGCCCCCCCCAGATATTTTTCCCCACTTCCCTTGCCTAAACTTGCTCCTTTGTGAGCATCCTTCCAACATAGACAGGAACAGATCCAACCTTTAAAAGAATTAAGATCCCTTCACTCTGAGCTCTGTTCATTAGCCTTAGGTATGGAGTCAAAGTAACTGGCCTACAGTGGTCTAATACAAAGGCGAAGCCACTCCATCAACCTGTGCTCGCCTTCCCAGTCACCACCAGTCAGATAGATAAGCCTGCCCAGGCTGAGGTCAAAGACTTAGACGAGGATCAAGAGGAGGAAGCGGAGAAATGGAATAAGGAGATCAGGACTCAGAGGATGAGGAGTTCAGCCCTAGGCAGGCAGGAACCCAGAGTCTACAAAAAATTAAGCCTGCATTTTCCTGAAAAACTTAAAAAGGCTTGTGCTCACTATGGCCCCTTTGCACCCTACATGTTGGCTTTATTAGAAAGCCACAGCACACAATGACTTACTCCCAATGATTGGAAATTTTTAGACCAAGCTACCCTCAGTGCCAGAGACTTCCTGTTATGGAATGCAGATTTCAAAGAGCACTGTCGGGAAACTGCTCAAAAAATTTTAACTAAGGCCTCCTCTAAGTCCGGGACTTATGTTAAGCTAGTGGGCAATGAGCCTTTTGACACTAAAACTAAACAGGCACATTTCCCTGCTGGACTTTTGATGCAGATTCAGATGGCTGGCTTACATGCTTGGAGACACCTCCCTCAAAAGCCTCGGCTACCACTTCCCTGGCAAAAATTCGACAAGGGCCCGACGAGCCTTATAGCGACTTTGTTCCCAGGCTTAACCTAGCTGTGGAATGCTTGCTTGGACCAAGTGAAAACAAAAGCTCTTTTGTAAAACATCTTGCCTTTGAAAATGCCAACCCGGCATGTCAGGATGTTCTTCAACCACATAAGGATAAAGGGAAACTTTCTGACTTTATTAGACTCTATGCAGGGGTAGGTGCAGCTCATGCCATGGGTCTTGCCCTAGGTGTCACCTTTACCAAGACCTTTCACAATCCTGGCTCACGTACTTGCTTTACTTGTAAACAACCTGGCCATTTTGCACGCAAGTGTCCGACAGGCAAAGAAAGCCTAGGAATAGCATCTCCTTCAACTGGGGCTATACCGCCCTAAGCTACCCTTTGCCCTAGATGTGGTAAAGGTCATCACTGGGCCAGTGAGTGTAGATCTAAGACAAATGCCCTCAGACAGCCTATTTTTTCCTGCTTCTTGGGAAACTCCCTGCGGGGCCAGCCCCGGGCCACGACATCCCCCAGGACAAAACCAGGGGCAATAAGATTTTTTTCCCTTCCAAACTCCCAACCTACCTCAAAATTCTTCTCCACAATTGCTTCCCTCCAACTAGCCACTCCAGGCAGCGCAGGATTGGACATCTGTGCCACCACTGAAACTATATTAGACTCAATGCAAGGGCCCCAGATAATACCCACTGGAATTATGGGTCCCCCTCCATCTCATATCTGTGCCCTTATTTTTGGAAGAGCCTCTACTAACTTACATGGTGTTCAGGTCTTCCATGGCATTAATTATAATGACTTCACTGGAGAAAAAAAATACTGGCCACAGCTATTAATGGAGTTTTGGCCATCCCAGCAGGAACAAGTCTTGCACAATTAATACTCCTTCCCTTGAATCCAGGAGGCACTTAACCACCCAAACCTACCGCGGGGGACAGCCTCCTTGGGCTGCTCTGATGTAAATTGGGTTCAACCCGTTTCTCAAAATAGACCCACCATTTCCTTACTTATTGAAGGAAAGGAATTCCAAGGAATTCTAGATACTGGAGCTGATGCCACAATTATTTCTCAAAAATATTGGTCATCAGCTTGGATCCTCACCCCATCCTTGACTGACCTTAAAGGGATAGGACAGTCAAAAAATCCTCTGGTCAGCTCTACGGCTCTTATCTGGACTGATAAAGAGGGTAATAAGGGAATTGTCACTCCTTTCATTGTTCCTGACCTCCCTGTTAACCTATGGGCCCGAGATATTTTGAGTCAAATGGAAGTCATTCATGCCAGTCCCAATTCCATGGTGACTCATCAAATGCTTCGTATTTATTTTTTCCCTGGTATAGGCCTTGGGAGACTGAGACAAGGACTGGTTGAGCCAATAAAACCCATACAAAAAAGAAATACATATGGACTTGGGTATTCGGATTTTTAGTGTCAGTCTCTGACTCTCCTGTACCCCATGGAGATAAAATTATTTGGGAGACTCAGACTCTTGTGTGGTTGGATCAATGGTCCCTTACCCAAGAAAATTTGGAGGCTGCCTCCATGTTAGTGCAGGAACAGCTGGCAGCCGGCCATGTAGAGCCCTCAACCTCACCATCGAATACTCCAATTTTTGTTATCAAGTAAAAATCAGGCAAGTGGTGCCTTTTACAATATTTGTGTGCCATTAATAAACCTATGTGCCAAATAAGAGCACTACAGCCAGGCATTCCCACACCAGTGGCTATTCCCAAAAACTATTGTAAAATGATTATTGACTTAAAAGATTGTTTTTTTTTTACCATTCCTTTACATCCTGAGGATAGACACTATTTTGCCTTTAGTCTCCCTCACCTTAATTTTCAGGGCTCTATGCAGAGATTTCAATGGAAGGTTCTTCCCCAAGGTATGGCCAACAGCCCTAGTCTTTGCCAAAAATATGTTGCTCAAGCAGTAGACCCTGTGAGAGAGCTATGGACACAAATTTATATTTTACATTATATGGATGATTTGTAATTGCTGCACCTAATAACCATGACCTTAATAATTGTTACTTGGACTTTTACAAAATCCTCACAACCTTGGGACTACAGATAGCTCCTAATAAGGTTAAAACACAGGACTGTTATACCTATTTGGTCCTTAAACTTCAAGATAATCAGATCCAAATTCCTAAGATACAACTATGGGTGGACCATCTTCACACCCTTAATGATTTTCAAAAATTACTGGGGAATATTCAATGGCTAAAAACATATTTAAAATTACCCACTTGTATACTTTTGTCCCTTAATGATATTTTGAGAGGTGATTCCCACCCCTCCTCCCCTCAAAAGCTTACTCCCGAGGCATGACAGGCATTAAACCAAGTCACAGAAGCCATTGCCAAACAGTTTTTTACAGAACATTCTTATAACCATCCTCTGGTTCTGGTTATTTTACACACTCCTCATACACCCACAGGAATATTTCGGCAGCGAAATACACATTTTAGAAATAAAGGCTGCCTTTGCTTTGGGTCCATTTACCCACCACATTCTCCAAGGTTATTACTGTTTTTCTTGCTCAGGTAGCTTCTATTATTTTTAAATGTCGTTTGCTATCTCGACAACATTTTGGCAAAGACCATGATAATATTTTAATTTCATATACTAAAGACCAAACCCAATTTTTACTACAGACAGAGAATGAATGGCTTTTTGAGAACAATTGATAACCACCTCCCCAATGACCCCCTTTTATATTTTGTCCAGTTACATCCATTTATTTTTGCCAAAATTACTCAAAAGGCTCCCATTCCTCAAGTCCTTACTGTCTTTACAGACGGTTCCAGTAATGGCCTAGCAGTCTTTGTTGTCAATAACCAACCTAACACCTTTGATACTGTCTATCATTCAGCACAGTTTGTGGAATTGTTTGCCATAACACAAGTTTTTAAAACATTTCTTGATAATCCTGTTAATATTTATACATACAGTGCCTACATTGCTCATTCTGTGCCCCTGCTTCAGATTTCACCCATCATTAAGGCTTCTTCCAATGTGGCCCATCGGTTTCATCAGCTTCAGAAGCTAATTCAGGCCAGACAACACCCATTTTTCTTAGGACACATCAGGGCACACTCTGATCTTCCCAGCCCTCTAACACAAGGTAATGCCAAAGCTGATGCAGCAACTCGTTTCATCTTTTCAATTTTTGTTGGCTCCATTCAAAAGGCCATGGATTTACACAATCTTCACCATCTAAATTTCCAGAACCTTCGATAACTATGTAAAATTACCAGGCAACAGGCACGAGAAATAGTAAAAGCATGCCCTGGTTGCCCTGTCTCCCTCCCCATTCAACACTTGGGAGTTAACCCCCGAAGATTACTGTCCAATCAGTTTTGGCAAATGGATGTTACTCATTTTTCTGAATTTGGAAAAACCAAATATATACACGTTTCTGTAGATACCTTCAGCGGCCTTATTTTTGCATCACCACATTCTGGAGAGGCTATCAAAGATGTCCTTTCTCATCTTGTTTCAGTGTTTTCCGTAATGGGTAAACCAATACATATTAAAAAAAAAGATAATTGTCCTGCATATACCAGTGCCAAGTTTAAACAGTTTTGTGCTTCCTCGCAAATTTGTCATACTACTGGAATTCCATACAAGCCTCAGGCATTGTGGAACGTGCCCACCTTACCTAAAGACTTGGCTAACCCGCTTTAATGCTTCTGCACTTGTATTTACCACTCACAGGCATCGCCTTAATCATGCATTATTTGCCCTTATTTTTCTTTCCCTAGACAATGAAGGCCATTCGGCTGCAGACTGACACTGGCAATCCTCGTCCAATTCTGTTCGCCCACCTGTTATGTGGCACAATCCCCTTACAAATAAATGGAAAGGCCCAGGTCCTGTCCTCATCTGTGGACGAGGCTCAGCTTGTGTTTTGGACCAAGAGCAAGCAACCCCAAGATGGTTACCAGAACGCCTGGTTAAACAGGTTAATGGCTTACCTCAACACAGGGATGGAGGCCCTCACCCTGAGGACAAATTTTCCTCTTTTTCAGATGCAGCCAACAATCTGTGTGAGGATCCTACTTAAGGCACTTCTGCTGAACAGGATTGTACACGGAGGCTTTGGCCCTCCACCTTCCAACATCATGGAGTACCTTTTTGGCCCTCCCTGTGAACGCAAGGGAGGATCTTGGACTCAGGCTCTCACTAGTTTGACCCAGACTGCTGACTGCGTGACTAAGGTGGCTTACCTCCGGGCCGAGGTTGACCATAAACTCAGAGGAGTTCATCAGCCTAAATTGGTATGTGTTAACAAGCCAAAGATTATTCCCCCTAGTACAAGTAATGCTCTCTAAAATTGTTCTGCAACTTGAACGCATACCCAAGAGATGCATGCCACTTGTTATGCGTCGGCCTCAATTTGTGTCAACAAGAAGGGAGAACAATTTTTTGAAGCCTCCCTAACTAAAACTCATGCAGCAGGAGGGACCACTATTCATTATACCCCCGTTCTTTTTGACCGGGGAGGAGAAGGCAAATACACCAAGCTACAGTCAGCTGGGTGCCAAGGCCCTGTTGGTAAACCCCCCTTCTGCCCCATTAAGGCACCTACAGGGGTCGCTGATGGTGGAGGATTCCCTTATGCTGTCAAGCATCCTCAGATAATCAAACTTTTGAAACCCCAAATCCCTGAGCTCACATATCATCTCTTAATATAGAGAAAATGCCAGCTCCCCGGTTTAGATAACAATATATTAGATATTTTGGAAACTACCTTCTCCTTGCTTAATAATTCCAACCCCACCTTTGCTGGTGATTGCTGGCTCTCCATGACAACAGGGGCAATCATGCCTATTGCAGTTCCTATTAATTCTATCATAGACGATGATAATACATGCCAACCCAGATTTCCTTTTAAAGTACAGTCTATAGGCACTTTTACAATATGTCTTTTAGGCGCGATGCAAAATAATACCTATGATATTGATGTTGGAGTTAATTCCTTTGGAAATTGCTCAACAGTACAAAACTATTCCTCACCCACCCCATCTCTTTGTCCCTCCAATGGCACAGTTTTTATGTGTGGAGGAAACTCGGCCTTCCTGAGGCTTCCATCGAATTGGACCGTTGGCTGTGTTCTTGCCTTATTACTCCCTGATATAACTATTGTCCCAGGAGACAAAACTCTATGCATTCCTAGTCTAGACACCTTAGTCAAAAGACACAGGCGGGCAATACCGGCCTTACCACTCTTTGCCAGCCTTGGAATAACAGCTGCTGTGAACACAGGTACAGCTGGCTTAGGCATGGCTATACACTCTTAGCGTCGCCTGTCTCAACAACTTATAAATGATGTAAAAACTCTATCAGGAACCATTAAAGATTTGCAGGACCTAGTAGACTCCCTGGCAGAAGTGTTCCTTCAAAACAGAGAAGGCTTAGATTTACTGACAGCTAACCAGGGAGGTATTTGCTTGGCCTTAGGGGCACGATGCTGCTTTAATGCCAATAAATCAGTCATAGTACGCACTAAAATTAAGCAGCTTCAAGAAGATCTAGAAAAGAGATGAAGGGAACTTTTTGAAAATCCCCTCTGGACTGGGTTTAATAGATTTCTACCCTACCTTCTTCCCCTATTAGGCCCTTTGTTGGGTTTACTTTTAATGGTGTCCATAGGACCCTGCATTATAAACAGGCTTGTACAATTTATTATAGAACAGATTAATATTTTGGCCTCTAAGCCCATACAGGTCCACTATCATCACCTGGAGATGGAAGACCATGCTGCCAACATTTAAAAGGATGTTCTACCCTTCTCACAGGCTTATTTCTTAAGTTTACATCCCCACAGATCTCTCTTTCTTACATTAAACTATAAGTAACAGCTCTGACCAACCATCTTCTGCCATTGCCATAAGGGTTCGTCCTCCATGGGCCCCTTCACTTGGGGGGGGGATGCACCCATGGAGTGAGGACGTTAGGCCATAATAACGGAGGATGCAGGATGGACTGCAGGAGGATGGATCCACGGATACCAAAACAGAAGACCTCTTAGTGACACGCTCTGGTGCATGGCGGTCGGCATGCTTCCCTTTTAAAGCCGTCTCCTCCAAAAATATGCCAAGGCCACCACGAAATCTTGTAAACATGCTCTCTCGAATCAGGAGATATTCAAAGGCCTGCTAGAGAAACAGAGCCTCTATCACCCCCTAAAACATTGGCCGGTAAGGTATGGTCAAATATTTTATATAAGAAAGGGGGAGAGGTCAGGGGCTAGAAGGAAGTTCTCCTTCAAAGTATAGCCTGACACTGAAAAGAAACAGCCCCCTGGGAGATATCCTGCCTGGGAGACATCCCGCAGCCATCTATCTCCCTGAGACATCCTGCAGCCATCTGTCTTCCGGCAACATCCTGAGGTTATCTCACTTTCTGAAGACATCCAGCAACTGCCGATAAGAGAGCTTTCCCATCCACAGCATATAAATTTCCATGTGAGAACAATAAAAGTTTGCAGCATGATCAGAACTCCAGTCTTGCTGTAATCTCTCGTGTCTCTTGTCCCTTCATTCCTCCCCAACTAAGTTTCTTGCCCACGTTGATGTGTCCCGCCGGCCGGGACAACTGACACTAACCCATACCCTACTACACTCTGACAACTAATCCTAATATGATGGAGAAAAATAACCCAAACAGAATAGAAATACAAGCAGTTCAGAGGAGGCATGGTGTATATTTGGACTTGCCTTTTGCATGATATAGGGTAAGTGTTATAAATCTAGTTAACAACACCTACTATCTTCCTAAGCTCCTGTTTTCTTCCTGAATTCTGGCCACTCTCCAGAATAGGCTCATGGTTTTGTGTCCACGATATGTACGACCTCCAAGCTCTGTGACATGGCCATGTACTGGATAGCTGAAGGGAATGCGAGCATCTCAGAAAACTCAGATATCAGTGTGACCAGGAAAGTCTCAGTGGAGAAACCCTGCTTTGGGCCTTTTGCTAACCTATTTGCCTGTTGCCATGAATGTCAGGAAGGTCTTTGCCTCAGGCCAGCCCTTTGTGAATCCTGAAGAAAACTGTTTTCAAATGGTAATAAATGGGCATCACCTGTGGCTCTTTGCTTAAATGCTTTGTAAAGGGATGTGTCTGAATCTGCCTCTTTGCCCTGTGTGAGGTAGTGGCTTAGATTCTCAGCACCAGTTGGATCTAAAGAAAAATCCAATGTGTGCATCCAAAACCAAAATGCAAAAAAGATCAGTCATGGTGTATGAAGTTTCTCACCTTCCTCTTTTAGGTTCCTGACCTCCATCAAGTGAGAATAGGGATCCTTTGGGACAAATGAGTTCTTTCATGCCCTGTAGAGATGATTGGGTTTTCTCATGACTCCAAATCACATGAAGAAACTATACCTGACAGTCAGTAGGCCTCAAATTGGAGAAGCAGAGCAGTATTAATGGCAGACCTATGTGATCAATCCTGGTTCACAGAAATGGTGTCCAGGCTACCCTGAGGTTAGGAAAATGAAGGGAAAGAGACCTTATTTTGGAAACTCTATTTGGCTGTGCCATTCATGGAAACATCCAGCCAGAGGTTATGATGAATGTATATATGGAAGAAGATGAGGGCCTTGGTGGAGTGTTTTGGTTTTAATTGTGGTCATTTGTGTGGAGTTTGGAAGAGATGACTGGGTCCACCTGGGCTTGAACTCTTTTGTGATTCCCCTCAGAGACTGAGTTCAGTGACTGACCTCAGAGAAGTAATTGCTTTGGAAAGCGATGTGTCTTAATCAGCCTCTTGGCCCTGTGTGAGGCTGTGGCTTTGATTACCAGCACCGTATGGATCTAAAAATGATCCCATGTCTGCTTCCAAAACCAAAATGGCCAAAATTGCAGTCATTGTTGATGAAGTCTCTCGCCTTCCTTTGTAAGGTTCTGAAAGAATAAAAGAAATTGAAATTGAAACGTAAAGAAACAGGTTCTGTAAAGTTTCCAGGCTGCACACAGAACCTGAAATTCCTGTGGCAGTTAAGACAATTCCCGGAACTACCCATTAGATGTGTGTTGAAATCTTCCCTGACCACCTAGTTACTTAACAACCTCTTCCCCAAAACCGTGCAGCTAAGCACAGATACATCTCAGGGCTTCAACCAATCAGTTGAAATGTATACCCCTTCTCAGGGCTGACCAATCACCCCCTGCCTGAACTGTTCCCACCAATGAATGTGCAAATCATGTTTTAGAGTTGTTATTTGATTTTCCCACAGTATACGGTGATTTGCTAAAGGAAGCTAGGATGTATGTTAAGTCCCTGCCCTCTCTAAAGAATGTATATAAAATCTGCTCATGTTGTTCTTGGGGCTCTTTGTTTTTTGCTCCTCTGAAGTGAGCTCTGAGCCCCAGCATGCTGGACCCCCAATAAACCCTTTGCTGTTTCATGAGAAATTCTCTTGGTGGTCTGTTCCTCCGACGTTCGGCCCACCTTTTCATCTGGAGGCCCTAGCTGAGAAATCCAGCAGTGACGAACAAAAGACCCCAATGGACTCCTTTCAGAGTAATTAAGGTGCCTCTTTCTGGTTTCAGGTTTCAGGTTAGGGCTTGGCAAAATGGCTGTCGGTGAAGAACATTAGCTCTCTGCGATGGTGGCTGACAGATGTGTCACAGAGTCACAGGCCACGTCCCTGGGGGAAACTCCAGAGGACTCGGGAAATTGAGGATTAGTAGATTCCTCAACTCGGTTATTTTTTGCTTCAGGATTCGGTTTTCCAGCCCATCAGGTTTTGCTGGCTACTCAGTTTTGTTCATTGTCAGGAACTCATGTTGAGTTTACTGTCTGTCTTTATTGTCTAACCCATCAGGTTTGGCCAGTTACTCAGTTCTAATCTTTTTCTTGGACTCATGTTAAACGTTTACTGTTTGTCTTTGTCTGTGTCACGTTTGTGTATTCACTGTCCCTGTTTGAGTAACTCCCATTATGGGACATTATGGGACAAAGCACTTCCATGCCTCTGTCCCTTAACCTTGATCATTGGACTGATGTTCGCTCAAGTACCAAGAATCTTTCTTTTTCAGTAAAATGCCGGATCTGGCAGACTCTCTGTGCTTCAGAATGGCCCATCCTAGGAGTCGGATGGCCCCGAGAAGAATCCTTCCACTTCCCTCTAATCCGAAAAGTCAGAGATATTGTCTTTCACCGGGGCCACTTGGCCACCTAGATTAACAGCCATATACCCCTTCCCCCACGATCTTATCATTCCAACATTCTGCTCCTCCCCCTCTTCCCTCCATTCTGAGTCAGAAGACTGGACACTCCTCTCTCTCCTTATCCTCTACCCTCGCTCCCCAACCCACAACATGTTCCAGATGATCCTCCCGCCGCTGACTCAGCCTCTCCGCCGCTAGAGGCAATTGGGCCAGACCCAAGCCCTCCAGGGGACTTCCCCGCAGCAGCAGCAGACCCTGCTCCCCTGAAGGAAGCTGGGCCACCTAAAGGAACCCGCAGGAGATAAATAATATAAAACTCGGAAGCCCCAGTGATGCTCCCTCTCTGTCCCTACGGGCCCATGAACCGACCCAACTGGGACCCCAACACCTTTGAATGTAGGTAGCATCTGTCCACTTATCGCCGTTCTCTAATAGTGGGTCTCTGAGCGGCCGCCAGAGGGCCGACTAATTTGGCCAAGGTAAGAGAGATTATCCAAGGGCCTAATGAGTCTCCTTCTATGTTTCTGCATAGAATTATGGAAGCATATAGGAAATATATTCCTTTTGATCCTCAGGCAGAAGACCAAAAGCCATCTGTTGCAATGGCCTTTATCAAGCAGACTGCCCTAGATATTAAGAGAAAGTTACAACGTCTAGATGGATTATAAGATATGACCTTAAGAGATTTAGTCAGAGAAGCTGAGAAAGTATATTATAAGAGAGAAACTGAGGAGGAAAGGGAATAGAGGAGAGAGAAGGAAAGGGAACAAAAGAAGGAGAAAAGAAGTAAATGGCAGAGTAAAGCATTGCCTAAGGTTCTGGTCACAGCAGCAAATAGGCCAGAAGTTAAAAAGCAGGGATACATAAAGGCATACCTGGGCCCACGCCAAAGGCTGCCGTCGGCCTCAAATCAATGTGCCCACTGTAATAAAAAAGAACACTGGGCCAAAGAGTGCCCCCAAAAGAAGCAGCCACGCCAGCCCACCGTGCTGACTCTAGAAGAGGACTAGGAAATTCGGGGCTCAGATCCCCTCCCCCAGCTCAGAGTAAAATTTGAAGTTGAGGGGAACACAGTGAACTTTGAAGTGATTACAGGAGCAGTATACTCAGCCCTTAAGACTTCACTGGCCCCCCTATCAATTAAATCGTCCCTAGTTCAAGGGGCTAATGGCAGTAGATATCAGGCTTGGACAACTAAGATGAATATGGACTTCGGAAAGGAAAAAGACCACCACTCTTTCCTAGTAATCCCAGAATGCCCGGCCCCATTGATGGGCAGGAAAATGCTTACCAAACTCTGGACTAGAATAACCTTTAACCCTAATGGTCCCCAAGTGGGGGTTCTAAAGCCTGCAGTATTAACTCCCATAGTAACATCTTTGACTATGTCTGTAGAAGATGAACATCAACTCTTCGCGCCCCCTAGGACTGATCAAACAGGCAAACTACCCCAGAAATGGATAAAAGATTATCCTAATGCCTGGGCAGAAACTGCTGGGTTAGGTCTAGCCATCAACAACCTCCAATAGTAGTAGAATTAAAAGCCTCTGCGTCTCCAATTAGTGTTAAACAATACCCTCTAAGCAAAGAAGCTGAGGATGGGATAAGGCCCCATATTCATAAATACCTGCGTCTTGGGGTCCTAAGGCCCTGTCAATCAGCCTGGAACACCCCCCGGTACCAGTAAGAAAGCCAGGAACTGGGGACTACCGTCCTGTTCAAGACCTAAGAGAGATAAACAACAGAGTGCAGGACATTCACCCCACAGTACCCAATCCATATAATTTGCTTAGCACTCTGAATCCGGAGCAGAAATGGTACACTGTGCTGGACTTAAAAGATGCTTACTTCTGCTCGACTCTACATAAGGACTGTCAGTTGCTGTTAGCTTTAGAGTGGATAGACCCAGAACCTGGAACATCTGGCCAACTAACCTGGACTAGACTCCCACAGGGGTTCAAAAAATCCCCCATTCTCTTTGATGAAGCCCTCCACAGAGACATCAATGACTTCAAAACTGCACACCCCGAAGTCACCCTACTCCAATAGTGAATGATCTTCTACTGCCAGCCAACACCAAGGAGACCTATGAGTCTGGGACCCAAGCACTATTATTCGAGCTTGCTCGGCTTGGATATATGGCTTCTGCCAAAAGGCCCAAACTTGTCAGCAAGAAGTAATCTTCCTGGGTTATTCTCTTAGGGGTTGCAAACGATGGCTCCCTGAGCCCAGAAAAAAAACCGTTTTGCAGATACTGCCCCCATCTAATTAGAGAAAACTCAGAGAGTTTCTTGGGACTGCCAGCTTTTGCAGGTTATGGATTCCTGGGTTCGCATCTCTGGCTGCCCCTTTATACCCGCTGATAAAGGGGGATGCCCACTTCCAATGGACCCCTGAGCACCAACAAGCTTTTGATAATGTCAAAAAAAGGTGCTGCTATCTGCTCCGGCCTTAGCACTCCCAGATGTAGAAAACCCTTCACTCTCTATATCGAGGAAAAGAAAGGAATAGCACGGGGAGTGCTCACTCAGTCTTTGGGACCTTGGAAAAAGCCAGTAGTGTATTTATCCAAAAAACTGGACCCATTGGCTAGCGGGTGGCCCCATTGCTTAAGTGCTATAGCAGCGGCAGCCCTTCTAATAAAAGATGCTCATTAATTAACGTTGGGACAGAAGCTAACCATTATAGCCCCCCATGCCCTGGAGAGCATCATCTGTTAGCCTCCAGAGAGGTGGCAATCAAACTCCAGAATAAACCACTACCAGAGCCTCTTGCTTGACAAAAACAGAATAACGCTGGGACCCCCTGCTCCACTCAACCCACCTACACTGCTGCCAGAAGAATCATCAGGACCCGTCACTCATGAGTGTCAACACATACTGGCAAGAAAACCAGTATACAACAAGACTTGAAGGATCAGCCATGCCTCGCCCTGAAGTCGTATGGTTTACGGATGGCAGCAGCTTCCTCCAAGATGGTAAGCGGCGGGCTGGAGCAGCAGCAGTTAGCAAAACTGATTTCATCTGATACTCTGGTCTCCCAGAAGGGACATCAGTCCAAAAAGCAGAACTGATTGCCCTTATGAAAGCATTGGAACTAGCAACAGGGAAAAGGGCCACCATATAAACTGATAGCCACTATGCATTTGCCACTGTTCATATGCTCGGGACTATTTACCAACAATGCGGGCTATTAACCTCTGCCGGGAAAAAAATAAAAAATAAAGATGAGATCCTCCACCTTGGCTCAGCAGTGCAGGGCCATAAGGAACTAGCTATAGTGGACTGTCCCGGGCACCAGAAGAGAAACAACCCTGTGGCAGTTGGAAACAGAAGGGCAGATGAGGAAGCTTAATTGGCAGCCCTAAACAGAGTGACTCTGTTAACTTTTTCCACACCGGGGGGAACAAAAATCAGGAGACTTGGCTGCCCCAGAACATTCAGGCAACTTATCATCTGAGGAGACAGATACAGAAATCTGGGACCCTACAGAGCCAAGTTTACAATTTCAAAAAGCCCACCTTTATGTCAAAGACGTACACCAGCTAAACCACTTAGGCTCAAAGAAGTTATAGGCACTCTTAAAGGACCGAAGAAAGGACTTATTATTGACTGACTCAAAGAGGAAAAAAATAGCTGAGCAGGTGACTAGAGCTTTTCAAGTCTTCCAATTAGTTAATACTTTCCCATCCAAGATTCCTGCAGGGAAGCGCATACGAGGAACCAGACCAGGACAATTCTGGGAAGTGGACTTTTCTGAAATTAAGCCAGCAAGGTATGGACTTAAATATCTCCTAGTCTTTGTAGATACTTTTTCAGGATGGGTCGAAGCCTTCCCCATGAAGAAAGAAACAGCTCAGATGGTGGTCAAAAAGATCCTAGAAGACAGTTTTCCAAGGTTCGGCCTGCCTAAGGTAATAGGGTCTGATAACGGACCAGCATCCGTGGCCCAGGTAAGTCAGGGATTTTCCAGGACCCTGGGGATTACTTGGAAGTTATATTGTGCTTATAGACCCCAGAGCTCAGGACAGGTAGAAACGATGAATAGAACCATCAAAGAGACTTAACGAAATTAATCTTGGAGACCGGCATAAAAAATTGGACTATGTTCCTACCTCATGTACTTTTTCGTGCAAGAAATACCCCTCCGCCCCTTTGTGTAACCTCACCCCTTATGAAATTCTCTACAGTGCCCCTCCTCCATTAAGGGACCTAACCCCAACTCTGAGATTAATGATTCCTTTCACACACCCTTGCTAGACAGACTTAAAGCCCTTGAACAAACCCAGCACCCAGCGATACCTGTGGAAACAGTTGGCCACTGCTTATCATCCTGGAGACGAGGGAACTCCACATCGATATCAAGTGGGAGACTTCGTCTACATGAGACAGTATCGGGTGTCATCCCTGGAACCCTGCTGGAAAGGACCATACCAGGTGCTGCTTATAACACCTACAGTGGTGAAAGTGGATGGGATCACTTCCTGGATCCATGCCTCCCATCTCAATCCTGTGCCCTGTCCATACTCTGGCTGGAAACTGGAACAGACTGGTAACCCTCTCAAGTTGCATGTCTGTGGTGTGGGTAGGGCTATGGATTCTTCCCCTGACCACCAGCAGTCCTAATCCCCATCAGCCTGTTCAGCAACAATGGCAAGTTATAAATCCTACTGGGCAAGTAGTGTGGTCTATTTCACATACAGCCCCCTTATGGACTTGGTGGCCATCTCTCCACCCGGACATTTGTCAGCTTGCCATAGGCCTCTCTGACTGGGATCTCCCTGACATAGTGGACCCCACACAGATCCCACTAAAGCCCAAACCAACTTACCCCATGAATTATTGATGTCATCTCCCCAGCTCAGGTGTAAACTAGCCAGTCTTGTTTATTAAGTGTGCCCAGCTGATTTCTGAAATCGCAAACAGGCCCAAACCTGTGGAGGACCCAGTGACTTTTATTGTAGATCTTGGGGTTGTGAACACACGGGAGCTACATTGTGAAACCCAAACTCCCCAGACAGTATGATTCGGTAGGATGAAATGACATCTGGATTGATCCCAATAAATGTGCCGCTATCCAAGTGGTGTCAAAAACTTGCTGTGGAAAAAATAGTCTGTTACCCCCTCAATATAACTTTCACTTCCAAAGGAAGGGGCTACCTCAGAACAACATGGCCTATGGGAAATACTTGGGGAATGCGATTCTATATTAATGGCCCTGGCTATGACTTTGGTCTCTGGTTCACCATTCGGCTTAAAAAGGAAGAAAATCCCACAGCAATAGGGCCCAATCCATTCAAGTCTGGAATTAAGCCTCCTAAACCTCCCATGCCTAGATCTACCAAAACCCCTCTACCATCTCATACTTCGCAGTTTCCGTCTTTGCCTACTTCCCCAGTCCAGAGTACAGCTGACTCCTCCCCCTGGGAACTAATTAAAGGAACCTTTATGGTACTGAACTCCACACAGTCAGAACTCCTTGCATTTCAGCCCAGGTATTTGACAGCTCTGTACATTATTGTGTAATGGTGCAGATACCCCCCAGGGTGCTCTATCATGATCCAGAATCCTTTGAAGGTCTACTAGGTGGACAAACAGCCCGATTTTGCCGGGAGCCAGTGTCCCTTACTCTAGCCATCCTATTGGGGCTAGGAGCTGCTGCAGGAGTGGGTACAGGAACAGCTGATATGATCCATGGGTCACAACAAATGGACTGATTAGAAACAGCAATAAATCAAGACTTGAAGACGTTAGAGACCTCCATCACAGTTTTTCAGGAATCCTTAACCTCTCTCTCTATAGTTGTTTTACAGAACAGGTGAGGATTAGACCTCCATTTAATAAGGGAGGGGGGCCTCTGTGCTGTACTGAGAGAAAAATGCTGTTTTTATGCTGACCATACTGGAGTTGTAAAATAATCCATGAGTAAATTGAGAAAATGCCTTGAAGAGCACCAGAGAGAAAGGGAGATTCAACAAGTGTGGTTTGAGTCATGGTTTACCTTGTCCCCCTGGTTAACTACACTCCTATCAGCCTTAGCTGGATCCCTGATCATGCTTATGGTGTTGATAACTGTGGGACCTTGTTTGCTTAACCTCATAGTTTCCTTTCTCCAGGCTCAGATTGGGCAGGTAAAACTCATGGTAATCAGACAGAAATACACTTCACTGGCAGAAATAGAATGTGAGACCCCACAAAAATTATGATTCATTACTTTTAAAATTAAAAGTAGGCAGAAAAAGGAGAAATGAAAGAATTAAAGAAATTAAAATTGAAACGTAAAGAACCAGGTTTTGTAAAGTTTACAAGCTGTGCTCAGAACCTTAAATTCCTGTGTCAGTGAAGACAATTCCCGGAACTGCCCATTAGATGTGTTGAAATCTTTCCTGACCACCTAGTTACTTAACAACCCCTTCCCAGAAACTGTGCATCTCAGCACGTATACATCTCAGGGCTTCAACCAATCAGTTTAAATGTATACCCCTTCTCAGGGCTGACCAATCACCCCCTGCCCGAACTGTTCCCGCCAATGAATGTGCTAATCATGTTTTAGAGTTGATATTTGATTTTCCCACAGTATATGATATTTGCTAAAGGAGGCTATGATGTATATAAAGTCCCTGCACTCTCTAAAGATTGTATATAATCTCTTCTCAAGTTGTTCTCGGGGCTCTTTGTTCTTTCCTCCTCTGAAGTGAGCTTTGAGCCCCAGCATGCTGGACCCCCAATAAACCATTTGCTGTGGCATGAGACAATAGGTGCTTGGGTTTTCTCATGTCTCCAAATCACATAAAGAATCTATACCTGACAGTCAGTAAGCCTCAAATTGGAGAAGCAGTGCAGTATTAGCGGCAGGGCTATTTGATCACTCCTGATTCAAAGGAAGGGTGTTCAGGCCACCCAATGCCCTTCTGGACTTCAAATATTACCTAGATTTCTGTTTTCATACTTATATTTCACCAGTATATTCTTGTAAATATCGCAGGTTCCCAATACCATAATTCATCCTGCAGAATGATTTCTAAACCAAATCGAACCTGTTATTACCCTTAACCATGCAATATTTCCTCAATATAACTTAACAGAAGAACAAGGATATTGTTGGTCTTACAATACAGGAATGTAGGGGATCTTCCTCCTGCTGAGAACCTCAAAGTTCCGTGCAGAAATGATCCCTGAAGAAGATGTAGACACCTATGAAAGACCTGAGAGAGCAAAAGTCAACTTCCATGTAAAACAACCTGGTCAAAATGAAGGGATGTGTCTGAAAGCCTCTCTCTTCTTAATGTAGATTAAATCGACCAAACCAGGCCTGTGTGGAGAGCTGTTCCCGGGTGCCTATGGTTGATATACCATTCTATCTTGTGAAAGTGTCACAGGAAGTATGGGCAGCCTCCATCTCATGGGACCCTTGGAAGCAACTGTTAGGAAAAAGTGGTTGCCAACCCAGTGACCTCATTCAGTTCGTGAAGGAAGTGACCTATCACACTTCCTTGGTGATGGAACTCTCTGAACTCGGGATCCAGGAAGCCAGGCACCCAGAGCCAGTCCCAGTCCCAGTCCCAGTGGTCTCATTTGTTTGGATTTACCAAGGACAGAGTCAGTCTTTCTTAGTACCTACTGAAGTGAGAATGGCCAAATGCCAGGAGAGCTCTGAAGAGGGGCCTTTTCTGAGAAAGCAGGTAGTGGCTCAACCATGGCTCCTGACAACTTCACAGAGTTGGCAAAGAAGTCCAGGTCTGAGATAGGACAGGCCATTTTGGTGGAACATAGTATGGCCCACCAGTCAGAGGACACTCAGGATACTCACAGACATACTTGGGGGAAGGAGATTCCGTTGTGGGTGTCTGTGTGAGTTTGTGGTTTTGTCTCATGTTCTGAGAATAGGTAGGAAAGGCGGTTTGTTTGTTTAGACTGGAATGTTTCTAGAAAGTCGTTTGACAACGTGAGTGTTTCTATGTCTGTGTATCCCACTGAATCCGTTTTTGTAGACATTTGAAAAGAGAATTCATCAATGGTTGTGTCCTGTCTAGTAGAAAGCTTCCCAGCATTCATCTTGCCAAATTAAAGAATAAAGAGCTGCTTGCCTTATGGATGGGCAACACCTATTATCTTCTTAAGTTACTCTTTTCTTCCTGAATACTGGCCACTCTCCAGAATAGCCTCATGGTATTATTTCCAAGATATGTACCACCTCCAAGCTCTGTGACATGATCATGTACTGGATAGCTGAAGGGAATGAGAGCATCTCAGAAAACTCAGATATCAGTGCGACCAGTAAAGTCTCAGTGGAGAAATACTACTTTGGACTTTTGCTTACCTATTGTTCTGTTGTCCTGAATGTCAGGAACGTGTTTGCCTCAGGCCACCCCTGTGTGAAACCTGAAGAAATCAGTTTTCAAATGGAAAAGGATGGGCGTCACCTGTGGCTCTTTGCTTAATTGCTTTGGAAATGGATGTGGCTGAATCAGCCTCTTTGCCCTCTGTGAGGCAGTGGCTTAGATTCTCAGCACCTGATGGATCTAAAGAAAGTTTCCAAGTGTGCATCCAAAACCAAAATGGCCAAAAGAGCAGTCATTGTGGATGAAGTCTCTCGCCTTCCTCTGTAAGCTTCCTGACCTCCATCAAGTGAGAATAGGGATCCGTTGGGTCAAACCAGTTCTTCAAAGCTCTGCAGAGGCTAGCCAATAGGTGCTTGGGTTTTGTCAGGACACCAATTCACATAAAGAATCTATACCAGTCAGTTGGCCTCAAACTATAGAAGCAGAGCAGTATTAAAGAAGGGCTATTTGATCACTCTTGGTTCACAGGAATGGTGTCTAGTCCACTCTGACTTTAGGCAAATGAGGGGCAAGGGAGCTTATTTTGGACACGGTCTTGGGCTGCGCCCGTCATGGAAACCTCTAGCTAGAGGTTATTCAGAGTGTCTATGTTGAAGAAGATGAGGGCCATGTGGGAGTTTTTTGGTTTTAATTGTGGTCAATTGTTGGTGGTTAGAAGAGAATCCTGGGTCCACCTGGGCTGGAATTCTGGTGCGATTCCCCTTAAAGACTGATTTCTGGAACTGACCTCAGAGAAGTATTGCCATTAATTGTGTTGGGATTTTAGGCGGCCATGCAGGAGAGTCGCCATTGGAAACTGAGATCTAAGCCTGGGGTGGCTATTCACCAAGCACTGTCAATCTCAGCCAGGACATCACATGATTTTATTCTGAAAGACTTGGCAGCCATTGTTGAGAGTCAAAACACACATGGACCTCACATTGTAGACCTCAATGGGCCTGGCTTCATGTGGCCTTTTGGCCACTCTTTGGGAAGACTTGCCTCTGAAAATTCTCCAGAGTTTTCCTTGAAATGTGCTTCCTAAAAATTTAATGGTTCCTGAATGAATTGAAACCCACAGTTTCTCCAACTTCATCCTTGAAAAATGTCTAGATAAATACCATGAAATTTTTGAAATTTCCACGACCAGGTGGCACTGGAGAACCTTTGGATGTCCTGTTGCTGATCAAGAGTGTACCAGACAGTGCCTTCCTTGATTGGGTTTCATGAAAATGGTGTAGAACAGAGCTGCCAGTATGGTGGAGCCTGTTGAGTAGTGGGCCCAGAACTGTGGTGTGCAGTTGTGTGATAAAATATCTGTGGGGGTCATGTGGATCTTACTTTGGCTTCCAAAGGCTTGTGACTGACATGGTGCAGCCAGCATACCTTTGTATATTAAGCCATCTTGTTAGATGGAGAGTTTTCAGGGCAATGTTCAGAATCAAGTTGCTATGGTCAAGGGGGCAAGCAATGTGGCGTAGAAGCCTGGTTGGTGCATTCTCCTGCAGACCCTTACACACCACACGTGACAGAACTCCCTCCAGCACTGTGTCCCAGTGGAACTCCTTGTATTTTGTGAAGCAAATACCAAACTCCCAGTGCAGCAACAAGAAACACAACAAAATTGGAGAATGACCAAATGGCTTCACAGTCTACACGGAAAGATTCTTAGACCCCAGTGGCCACAGTAAACCCACAAAGAGAGAATTCAGCACTGCTACCTCATGATCATTGGAAAATAAGAAACCATGTCCTCCATATAACAGATGCATACACAGCTTTGATGGTCTCACTAAAAAGGAAGCTAAAGCTCCTGAAAACAACATATATTTCAAGTGTACAACCTCAAAGACAGTTTCCCAGATGTCTTGAGGCCTGCACACTTCCATGTTTGTGGAGTTTTTACAGTCTCCATTACTTTTGGAAACTCCTCTACCACCTCCAGTATTGTGAACTCCAGAGCATTTTCCATTCCAGATATGTATTCCTAGATTTTCTAACTCTTCTCCTCTAATTGTATCTTACTTGGGGCTAAGGTAATGTCAAGGCATTGTTCTGGATGAGAGTGGGAAGATTTTTTTGTAGCACATATTTGCATACACATTGGATTCATTTTCCAATTATTCATTCAAAATACTGAATCCCTCATAGTAACCCACTCCCTACTAGACTCTGACTACAAATCCTATTATGATGGATAAAAATAGACCAAACCAAATTGAAATACAAGTAGTTCAGAGGATGCAAGGTTAACATTTGGACGTTCCTTTTGCATTATATATGGTAGGAGTTTTAAATCTAGTCATTTTTTTGTTGAAACACTTCTCCATGTGTTTTTAAAGTTAACAAATATGTGAATTCATGTCTCCATTTCTCTGTAGCCTATTCAGCACATATATTTTTATATGCACATATAGAATCCTACCTGGTACCACACGTACATTCTTGTGAGGTGGCTCACTTGGCAGATACAAATTGTGAGAAGAGATCACTCCTGTTAAACACTGTTGAAACGGAAAATTCAACCTATGAGTGAGTATCCTAGCTGAACAACATTATACATAAATTCATGTTCAGTAAAATGAATATTTTTAGATCTGTGGATGATATATATTTCATGGTGAATTTCATTTGGCTTGTATATTAATACTTTTTAATTTCTGTGTGTGTATTTTAATATATATATATATATATATATATATATATATATATATATATATACACTCTCCAGAGTTTTCAAAATATGAAATAAATGTATCTTATTATGTACTCCCTAAATTCATTAATATTTAAGTGCGTATTTATAATCAACTTTTCATAAGATTATTCTAAGACATATTCATCCTCCTGAAATACGTATTTGTTTCCTAGTACTGAAAACTAAGTTAAGTGAATTGTGCATACATATCCTAATATTTTTACACTAATTGACCCAGGTTAATATAAATGCAAGTAGATTTCTATAGGACATGATGTGTATTTTGACGTTCATTTTTTTTCAACACTTGTACATTACTATTTCCTCAGTTTATGCACATCATAAGATATATATTTCATCCACAAGTTCACAAATTTAAAGGCTTTTGTTTCACTTTCAATCACTTCCTGCTTCAGAACACATGTATTCCTCCAGGTTACATGACTGGTCTTTTCATGAGACTTCTTTCCAAACACATTATTTTCGATTTCCACAATTACTTTTGAAGCAAAACTCACACATTCTTCATGATAAACCATAACCCTAATATTACCATTAGATGTATAACTGGTTTGAATGAATGGATATATATCAATATAAGGTTTCCTGTATATTTTCAGATATCAATTTGAACCATTATTTAAGTTGGAACCAGTTATATTATTTATTCACTGTATGGTCTATTCATGCATTATTTCTATATTCATAGACACAGTGTACACCTATTTGTATTCAAAATACTAATTTACACGTCTTCAAAATACTGTTCCTAGAAATGGTGAAAGAAATACTCATGTCACCTGATCTACATATACATTTTATCACAGTAATATTCTGGAAACAAAAAGCAAATGTCACACTTATGATTGTACTAAAGCCTAAATGGAAATTGAACATGGATTACTAAAATCATCCATGTCCAGTTTGCCTATTGCTCTCAAATGTGGATCCTATTGGTGACTACATATTTGTTTCTTCCTAAGATTATATATTCAACCTCAAACCTGTTGAAAATGTCTAATCCTATTACTCACCTTATACTTTGCCTGATTTCCTAATGTCTCTATTGATATATATTTTCCCCAGTTCATCATTGTGACTGCCTCTTAACATGTGCTGACATTTACATTCACTCTCTACATGAAACCCTATTGCTAAAGACCATTTTGTCCAAATCCTATACTCACTCATCTTTCTAAAAATACCGTCTATCTTTCTAATCCTACCGACTATCCCTTTTTGACTGCATGTTCTCTTCGACATTCAATCATCCAAGGTACAATATCCTATACCATTGTATATTGATTTATCTGAGACATCTGTGCAGAAATTAATTCAAAGCTAAGTATCCCAATCAAGGGCCCAATGCCCTTCTGGGCATCAAATCTCACCTAGATTTCTGTTTTCATACCTATATTTCAACTGTATATTTTGTAAATATCACATGTTCCCATAACCATTATTCATCCTGCAGAATTATTCCTAACCCAATTGAACATGTTGTTAACCCTAACCATACACTGTTCCCTCAATCTAACTTTACAGAAGATCAGGGAGAGAGTTGGTCTTCCAATACTGGATTGTAGGGTATCTTCCACCTGATGAGAACCTCAAAGGTCCATGCAGAAATGATACATGGAGAAGAAGGCAGCTATGAAGGACCTGAGAGAGCAAAAGTCATTTTCAATGTTAAACAACCGGGTCAGGATGAAGAGATGTATCTGAATCAGCCTTTCTCTTCTTAATATAGAGAAGATGGACCAAACCAGGCCTGTGAGAAGAGCTGTTCCCGGGTGCCTATTGTTGATATACCATTCTAACTTGTGAAACTGTCACAGAAAGTAGGGGCAGTCTCCATCTCCTGGGACCCTTAGAAGCAAATATCAGTACACACTTCCTTGGTGATGGAACACTCTGAACTTGGGATCCAGGAAGCCAGGCACCCAGAGTAAGTCCCAGTCCCAGTCCCAGTGGTCTCAATTGTTTGGATTTACCAAGGACAGAGTCAGTCTTTGTTGGTACCTACTGAAGTGATAATGGCCAAATGTCAGGAGACCTCTGAAGAGGAGCCTTTTCTGAGAAAGCAGGTAGTGGCTCAACCATGGCTCCTGACAACTTCACAGAGTTGGTGAAGGAGACCAGATCTGAGACAGAACAGGCCATTTTGGGGGAACATAGTATGGACCACCAGTCAGAGGACACTCAATATATTCACCAACATACTTGGGGGAAGGAGGTGCCGTTGTGGGTGTTGGTGTGAGTTTGTGGTTTTGTCTCTTTTCTGAGAATAGGTAGGAAAGACTGTTTGTTGTTTGGACTGGAATGTTTCTAGAAAGTCGTTTGACAACGCGAGTGTTTCTATGTCTGTGCATTCCACTGTATCTGTGGTTGTAGACATTTGAAAAGCGAATGCATCAATGGTTGTGTCCTGTCTAGTAGAAAGCTTCCCAACATTCATACTGCACAATTTAAGAATGGAGAGAGGCTTGCCTTATGGATGGGCAACACCTACTATCTTCCTAAGTTCTTGTTTTCTTCCTGAATACTGGCCACTCTCCAGAATAGCCTCATGGTTTGGTTTCCAAGATATGTACCACCTCCAAGCTCTGTGACATGGCCATGTACTGGATAGCTGAAGAGAATAGAAGCATCTCAGAAAACTCACATATCAGTGTGACCATTAAAGTCTCAGTGGAAAAACACTGCACTGGGCCTTTTGCTTACCTATTGTTCTGTTTTCCTAAATGTCAGGAAGATCTTTGCCTCAGGAAACCCCTTTGTGAAGCCAGAAAAAAAGAGTTTTCAAATGGAAATGAATGGGCATCACCTGTGGCTCTTTGCTTAATTGCTTTGGAAAGAGATGTGGCTGAATCATCCTCTTTGCCCTGTGTGAGGCAGCGGCTTAGATTCTCAGCACCTGATGGATCTAAAGAAAGTTTCCAAGTGTGCATGCAAAACGAAAATGGCCAAAAGAGCAGTCATTGTGGATGAAGTCTCTCGCCTTCCTCTGTAAGCTTCCTGACCTCCATCACGTGAGAATAGGGATCCTTTGTGTCAAATCAGTTCTTCAAAGCCCTACAGAGGCTAGCACATAAGGGCTTGTGTTTTCTCATGACACCAATTCACATAAAGAATATATACCAGACAGTCAGTAGGCCTCAAATTAGAGAAGCAGAGCAGTATTAAGAGCAGGACTATTTGATCACTATTGGTTCACAGGAAGGGAGTCCAGGCCACCCTGACTTTAGGCAAATGAGGGGCAAGGGAGTTCATTTGGAAAACTGTCTTGGGCTGTGCCCCTCATGGAAACCTCCAGCCAGAGGTTATGAAGAGTGTCTATGTGGAAGAAGATGAGGGCCATTTGGGAGTGTTTTGGTTTTAATTGTGGTCATTTGTTTGGTGGTTGGAAGAGATGCCTAGTTCCACCTGGGCTTGAACTCTGGTGTGATTCCCCTTACAGATTGAGTTCAGGAACTGACCTCAGAGAAGTATTGCCATGAATTGTGTTGGGATTTTAGGAGACCACGCATGAGAGTTGCCTTTGGAAACTGAGATCAATGCCCAGGGTGGCTTTCCACAGAGCATTGTCAATCTCTGCCAGGGCATCACATTATTTTATACTGAAAGACTTGGCAGCCATCGTTGACAGTCAAAACACACATGGGCCTCACATTGTAGACCTCAATGGGCCTGGCTTCATGTGTCTTTTTGGCCACTCTTTGGGAAGCCTTGCCTCTGAGAATTCTCCAGAGTTTCCTTGAAATGTGCTTCCTCAAACATTAATGGTTCCTGAATGAATTGAAACCCACAATTTCTCCAACTTCATCCTTGAAAAATGGCTAGATAAATACCATGAAATTTTTGAAATTTTCATGACCAGGTGGCACTGGAGAACCTTTCAATGTCCTCTTGCTGATGAAGTGTGTACGAGACAGTGCCTTGATTGACTAGGTTTCATGAAAATGATGTAGAACAGAGATACCAGTATGTTGGAGCCTGCTGAGTAGTGGGCCCAGAGCTGTGGTGTGCAGGTGTGTGATAAAACATCTGTGGTCGGGCCATGTGTATCTGCCATTGACTTCCAAATGGCTTGTGGCTGACATTGTGCAGCCAGGAATCACTTATATGTCTGATAACTCTCCATATAAGGCATCTTGTTATATGGAGATGTTTCAGGACAATGTTCAGAATCAGGTGCAATGGTCAAGGGGACAAGCTATGTGGGATAGAAGCCTGGTTGATGCATTCTCCTGCAGACCCTGACCCATCTCATGTGAAAGAACTCCCTCCAGCACTGTGTCCCAGCTGAATTCCTTGTATTTTGTGAAGCAAATAACAAATTCCCAGTGCAGCAGCAAGAAACACCACGAAAAGTGGAGGATGACCAAATTGCTTCACAGTCCACACGGGGAGTCACTTAGCCTTCAGTGGCGACAGTTTACCTACAAAGAGTGAATTCAGCACTGCTGCCTCATGTCCTTTGAAAAACAAGAAACCATGCCCTCCAGGTCACATAGATGCAGATCCAGCTTTGATGGTCTCATTAGAAAGAAAGCTAAAGCTCCTGACAACAACATATATGTCAAGTGCCCATCGTCAGAGGCAGTTTCTAAGGAAGTCTTCAGGCTGGCAGAGCTCCTTGTTTGATAGCATTTACCTATTAGACCAGGATGCAAGAAAAGACCACTGACTCCAATTAAAATCAAGTTAAAGCAAGCTTATATTTTCCACTGCCCAGGTGGCCTCTCCCTCCCAAAACAGTGGGAACAAGACAGCCACCCAAATTTCCTACAGCCCAGGTTTATAACCCAGAATTTTACACTACAGGGGGGTTAAAATATCAGAACTTTGACAAGCATCAAACTAATCGTAGTTTATATATATATTTGCTGGCCCCAACATCAGAATTTATGAAGACCATTAGAGCCTCAGAGAGGGTCATTGTCTGGCCAGGGAAGGCCAGTATTTATGAGGTGTCAATAAAGTTTCATAGAGGGCTGTTCCTGGTCAAAGAGCCAGGCATGGGTGAGTTCAAGGCCACGGGCAGGCATTGCAAGCAGGTTCAGAATTTGGTGTAATTTATAGTTAAGCCAAAATTTTCTTTTCATGGCTTTGTGGCAAGATGGATCCCAATTTTAATAAAAGATCAGGTTGGGTCTATCATTCCCCCCTTTTCTAATGTGTCCCCTTCAAATCTTTGATAGGGTAGGGGAAGAGCACTGAGGGAATTTTAATACCTCACGTAACAGTCTCCATATTTTTTGAACTCACACAAAACCAGTCTCCCTGATTTTACCTGACTTAATTAATTACTTAAAATGAAAGTCTATTTATTTTTGGCTCCATTGTTGTAAGAAGAGTGGCGTCACTCATTTTGGCTTCTTCTGAGCTGAGAGAGGGTGACATGAGGGGGCACAGCATGAGGGACATGAGTTGCCTTTTAGAAGTCAGTTCGGTTTGAAGTCTGGTTGTGGTAGAACAGTTTGTAAAGTCATCTGGGGATGGGTTCTTCTATGAGAGAAACAAAAACCATGAGTACTGAATAAATGTTGCAGCTGCTGAAACAAGTCACTGTATAGATATCCCCTCATCTGTCTTCAATATCCCCAGTTATCAGGACTTTCAACTTAATATTTAACTTTTAGTGTCACAGTTGTCCCACCCCATAAGATACAGTTTAATAATTTAATGTCATCTGATCTTGCAAATTCCTTTTACTAGTATGACCTCTGTGTGTAATAGAGAAACCTTTAATTCTGTTAGTCAGGGCTGGATAATCATACTAGCAAACACCAAGCCTACCTGTGTAGGTTAGGAATATCTGTAGGCCTTAAACAAAAAACTTCTGCCTCTGGTAGCTCCTCTTGATAGTCTCTTTTTATTCTCATCAGGCATTCCTCTCTGAGAATCTTTCTTTGTAGCCTCCAGTCTTACTTATTTTGGGAGGCTACCATAAAGTGTATACGTTAAAATATTATTATAACTATTATTATTTAAAATGCCCAGGAATGGCTGTATTTTGGGTTTATCTGTCTTTGCTAAGAGTTTAAGATGAAGCAGTAAAACTGACTTTTGTTTCTATCTATTGTTAACAGTCAGCTGAGATTTTATGGGAGTCATTTCTGGGGAAACTTGAGAGCAGCTTCTCAGTTCTGCTAGTGCCATTTGCGCTAGGTGATTCCAGGTCTTGCTTGACCATGTGGCTTCTCTCAGAAGCATCAGGAATATCTCCCTTCTCTGATGACTCTCTTCTTCGTAGAAAATGCACTGATTGGCTTTCTGTTCTCCAGTGGCCTCATTAATCTTCCTGATCAGGAGTTTATGTGGCTGAGAGTTGCAAAGTTCTTTAGAGAAGTCTCCTGTTCCCTGGATACAAACTGACTCAGAGGTCAAGAGCCAAAATTTGTTTTATTGTCCCTTTTCATTTAAATTAAATTTTAAATCCTAATCTTAAACATCCAGCAAATAAATTTTAACAGCCTTATATTAAGAGTACTGTGCTTTAATGTCTATAATTTAAAATTATTTATCTTTTTATTATTTGGGATCTGTATTTTTCTGTCTTGTAGGTGATGCCTTATTATCTTAAATTAACCAATGTTGTGTTCAAAAGCAACTCTTTTGTAAAACACTAACAGGGAATCTTTAGTTAACTTATAAGGAAATTACAAAATAAAATTAACAAGAGTAAAAATACTTAGTTCGTGTAATAGCTACCCTGAATTTTTGGCTGAGTTATAAATTATATCCCCTTTTTGAGATCCTAGTAATCTTGACAGAAAAAAAAAAAAAAAAAAACTTCTGAACGTAACTTTAAATTAAATAACATCTGACCTACTGCTTTCGTAGTTATTCTCACATGTTGTAAGATGAGACACAGAGCCTTATCTCAGGTAAGGCAGGGCTCTATATAAATCTTAAGTCTTTTAGTTCTAAAGCTGATCTTTTTTTTTTATTTATCATCTTACACAGTTTACATAAATTGTTTGAGGTCACATGAACATTAGCTAACACCATATGATATCACATTTAAAACATGAATTAAAGAAAGGCTGAAAGTTTTTAACCTTTACATAGATTAGGAGCTCATTAACTTAAAAATATATTTAAATTTTTCCCCAATGTAAAAAGTAACTTAAAACTTTACATATCTTATTGATAACAAGTAAATAAATCCCCAATATATATATATTTTTTTACCATACAACTTCAGAACACCAGCTTGATGTAATGCTCTTTTAAAGTTTCTACCTTACAGACTTGTATACCTGGAAGATATGAGCACATTAATAGCATCACAATGACATTGATGTTTTTACATTAACCAAATTTAGCTTTTAAAGAAATTCCAGTACAGTGCTCTAAAATAACAGTTCTTATTTAATCAGTTGTTTAATTTTTATGGTTGCTTGCTCTAGAAAAATAAAAATAAACACAATGTTATGGGTAAACTTTTGTTTTCAGAAATTTGTGTCGCTTTATCACATGACTGATTTTTACAATCTTATACAGACTTTAGAACAAACTTATACAGACCTTACTAAGTCAATCAGATATCTAACAAAAGTACTCATGAATGAGTAATCCCATATCAAATTTACTTCACTTATTTATCAAAATATTAGAGAAATGTATTGAACAGTGTAAACCATTTTTTTGTTAAAGGAAAAGTCCTAGAACCAAGGCATATTAGACATTTTATAGACATTAATATTTTATTAGATTTTTGAGCAGCTAGAAAAACTTGTAAGCTTAAATTTAAAGACATTTATTGTTATTTGTTTATCCAAATTTAAAGTGAACCATTTAACTCACGTGAATTAAAGATCTTCGAATCCACTTTTTAAAATTTGTTTTTATGAGTGCTTTTTTTAATGATCGCTCCTTATATATGTTAATTTGTATATCATATATATGATATACGAACATATGGATATATGGACATACAACACATAACAAAAGTGTGCACAAATAATAATAGTAAGGCCTTGTAGCTTTTCACAGGTGAAATCTCCATTGTAATGTTTCAGAACTCCACTGTTGGTCAAAGATAGAACTGATGAGAAAAATATTAACCTAGTTCTCTAGGATCAAAATAATGAGCTCAAAAAAAATACAGAATCTAAGGAAAAAAATGAGAGTCCTAGAAAAAATGACTGGCCAGTAATTAGTAAATACCATACGATTTACCTTTTTTTTTCCCACTTAGACATCAGATCAGTCTCCTACTGAGCTTGTAGGCTTCTTTCATTTACATTTCAACATAAGTCCTGGCTGAGTTCTGGAAGGAGCTGGACAAAACTGCTATTCTGAGCGGACACCTCAGGCCTAAGGCACTTTAACCATAATTTTCAGGTGAGGATGTTGAAAATTATGATACAATTTTAAGATACAATTCAAAATTTTATACCTTAACATCTTGTTTTGTCAACAGATACCATACTATGATTTACTATCCTTCTCCAAATTAATGCACTGACACACTGTGACATTTACCCAGGCTACCCAATTAAAAATTGGTGAAAAAAAAGACTAAATGATTGGGAAGTTACTTGCCAACTTGGAAGTAGAATTCTTTAGTTTTCCATTTTAAGTATTTAAGTTCTCTGGCATGAATTATCTGAAATCATAAACTAAAAAATTACCTAAACCCGACTTTTAACTGCAAGATTGAGCAATGCTACAAAAACCCATCCAGATACCATATTGTTACAATAAAACATCATCATTTAGACACACATTCAGCTAAGATCATTCCCAAGAAACAATTTATAATATCAACACATTATTGCACATGTCTTAAATGGCCAGAAACAAAGACAAAAGACAGACAGAAAGGAGCTCCAGACTATGGCTGACAGAACAGAAGCCTTTAAAACAGCAGATAAGAGAAAAATCTCCTACACCAGTGGCATGATAGATGTCCCCACAAGGGCATCAGATGTTTTCACAGAGGGGCAACCTGAAATGTAATATCAAAGGTCTCCATGGTGACTTTACTGCATTTAGTGTCTCCTTTTTCTTTTTCTCTTTTTTAAGAAAACAGAGGTGGCATAATACTTACAGTGCAGGGAAGGAAGGAGGGAATTTACTGAAGCAACAGGACTTCGGCAGCTGCTGGGAGTCCCTCAGTCCCGTCTTTTACTTAAACAGGATTAGCTCCTCTGGTTTGGTTCCACCCCAAGCACGCTGAATCTCCTAACATTTCAGTAGTCAGCTCTCAAAAATTCCGGGGTCGGGGGGGTATCAAAATTTGTAACTTAAATTTCGGTTCTTTACCTTGAAGCCAATTAATACCAATTTAATATAAGGACAGGGTTTGAGAAAAAGTAAAAGGGAGGTTTACTGCTTTGCTAACAAAGGATAAAAACAGGGGACTCTGTCCAAAGTTGTGACTCTCTTGATCTGGAGGGACAAGGGGTTTTAAAGGAGCTTCACTTGTTAACCTGGGAGATACTCAGTTATTAGGTCTCCAGCAGGCATTGCCCTCTGCAGTGGGTGTGCTACAGACAGCCAGCTAGGGGCTTCTCTCATCCTGCTTAACAAAGGGGGGTATAGTGCATCCCATTTCTTTAAAACACAGTCCAAAGGGGTGACAGGCTTACATGCTTTATTACCCATTTTCACGTCCAATATCCTTAAGTTTTTACCACAGAAATCACACAACAAAACGCACAAAAACAAACAAATAAAAAACATTTAGAACACAGAACAAAACACACACAAAAAAACAGAAACTCGGCGAATAAACAGAAAACCAGAGGAGCAATGCAGCGTCTTGCTAAAGCTCCGGGGTAGGAGCTCCTGCGTGCCAGTCGGCACCTCTCTACACTTTCAGAGGTATTCCCTACAGAAAAGAACAGAGGAAAGAAGGATTCCTATTACTGTCCCGGACAGGAGTATATGTGAGCCTTCCCAGGCCACCTCTCTGTCATCAGAAGAGAACTCCCTTAACCGGATATCAGATGTTATAAAGGCGCCTCTTACCTATGAAGGCCTCCTCCACCAGGTGCTTGATAATAGTTTTAGTGCGATGGTTCACTGCAGTGATCCACGGACTGAAGGCTCATTCCAAGGCCTTGGAACTTGGCTCTCCAGCCTGGAGTCCTGGAGGATAGGCCAGCTTCAGAATTTCCAGCAGTATGGCTTTGTGATCTGGTCGGGTCATGTTGCTGGGGAACTCCAAAATGTTAGTCCAGGACACAAGAAAAGACCACTGACTCCAATTAAAATCAAATTAAGGCAAGCTTAATATTTCAAGCAGCCGGGCTGCCTCTCCCTCTCAAAATGGCGGGAACAAGACAGCAACCCCACCTTTCCTACAGCCCAGCTTTATAGCCCAGAAAGTTACACAAAAGGGGGGTTACAGAAAACAGAACTTTGACAAGCATCACACTAATTGTAGTTTACATTTGTTTTTTCTGGCCCCAGCATCAGAAATTATGAGGACCATTAGAGCCTCAGAGAGGGTCATTGTCTGGCCAGGGAAGGCGAATATTTATGAGGTGTCATTAAAGTTTCAGAGAGGGCCGTTTTCTGGTCAGAGAGCCAGGCATGGGTGAGTTCAAAACATGGTCAGACATTCTAAGCAGGTTCAGAATTTTCAGTAATTTATAGTAAAGCAAAAATTATCTTTTCATGGCTTTGTGGCAAGATGGCTCACAATTTTAATGAAAGATCATGTTGGGTGATCAACCCTGTCCCCTACTTTTGGAAAATCCTCTACCACCTCCAAGGTTGTGAACTCCTGAGCATTTTCCATTCCAGATATGTATTCACAGAATTTCTAACTCTTCTTCTCTAATTGCGTCTTACTTGGGGCGAAGTTAATGTCAAGCCATTGTTCTGGATGAGAGTGGGAAGAATATTGTGCAGCACATAATTGCATACACATTGGATTCACTTTCCAATTTTCCAATTGAAATACTGAATTCCTGACAATAACCCATACCCTTCTAGACGCTAACTACAAATACTAATATGATGGAGAAAAATAACCCAAACGGAATTGAAATACAAGCAGTTCAGAGGAGGCATGGTGTATATTGGACTTGCCTTTTGCAAGATAAAAGGTAGGTGTTATAAATCTAGTCATTTTTTAATTGAAATAGTTTTATATGTGTATTAAAGTTAACAAATATGTGAATTCCTATCTCCCTTTCGCTGTAACCTATTCAGCACATTAATTTTTATATACACATATAGAATCCTACCTGATATCACACGTACATTTTTGTGAGGTGCCTGACATTGCAGATACAAATTGTGAGAAGAGATTACTCCACCTAAATGCTGTTGGAACTGAAAATTCAAGCTAATGGTGAGCTTCCTAGTTGAATAACATTATACATAAATCCATGTTCAGTAAAATGAATATTTTTGGATCTGTGGATGATATATATTTCATGGTGAAATTCGATTGGCATATATAATTCTACTTTTGAATGTCTTTGTTTGTGTGTGTGTTTGTGTGTGTGTGTGTGTATATATATATATATATATATATATATATATACAAAATAAATCTCCAGATTTTTCAAAATATGAAATATATGTGTCTTATATACACTCCCTAAATTCATTCATGTTCATGTATGTGGATTAATAATCAACTTTTCACAAGATTATTCTCAGAAATATTCATCCACCTGAAATACATATTTGTTTCCTAGTACTGAAAACTAACTTCAGTGAAAGGTGCAAACAAATCCTAGTATTTCTACATTAACTGACCTAGTTTAACATCAATGCTAGTAGATTCCTATGGGACATGATGTGTATTTTGACATTAATTATTATTCAACACTGGTACATTACTATTTCTTCAGTTTATGCACATCATAGGATATATATTTCATCCACTACTTAGCAAATTTATAGGCATTTGTTTCACTTTCAATCACTTCTTGCTCCAGAACACATGTATTTCCCTATGTTTCTTGACTGGTCTTTTCATGAGACTTTTTTCAAATATATTATTTTCAATTTCCATGATCAATTTTTAAGCAAAACTCACACATCCTTCATGATAAAACATAACCCTAAGATGACCATTAGATATATAACTGGTTGGAATGATTGATTGTGCATCTTTATAACATTTCTTATATATTTTCTGATATCCATTCAATCCATTATTTAAAGTGGATCCAGTTATATTATTTATTCCCAGTATGGTCTATTCATGCGTTATTGCTATATTCATAGACAGAGGGTATACCTATTTGTACCCCAATACAAATTTATATGTCTTCAAAATATTGCTCCTGGAAATGGTGGAAGAAATACTCATGTCACGTGATATACATATACATTTTATCACAGAAATATTCTGGACACAAGAAGCAAAGGTCACACTTTCAATTGTACCAAAGCCTAAATGGAAAGTGAGCATGGATTACTAAAAACATCTATGTCCAGGTTGCCTAATGCTCTCAAATGTCAATCCTATTGGTGACTACATATTTGATTCTTCCTAAGATTATATATTCAACCTCAAGCCTGTTGAAAATGTCTAATCCTATCACTCACTTTGTACTTTGCTTGATTTCCTAATGTCTTTATTGATATCTGCTTTCCCTCATATTTTCCCCAGTTCATCATTGTGACTGACTCTTCACATGTGCTGACATTAACACTCACTCTCTAACCGAAACCCTATTGCTAAAGAACTTTTTGTTCAAATCCAATACTCACTCTTCATTCTAAACCTAACTACTACCTTCCTCATCGTACTGAATATCGCTTTTTGACTGGATGTTCTCTTCAACATTCAATCATCCAAGGTACAAGGTCCTATGCCATTGTATATTGATTTATCTGAGACAACTGTGCAGCACATAACTCAAAGCTAAGTATACCACTTAAGGGTCCAATTCCCTTCTAGGCTTCAAATCTTTCCTAATTTTCTGCTTTCATACTTATATTTCACCTATATACTCTTGTAAATATCGAAGGTTGCCAATACCATTATTCATCTCGCAAAATGATTCCTAACCCAAATCAAACATGTTATTAACCCTAAACATACACTGTTCCATCAATATAACTTACAGAAGAGCAGGGACAGAGTTGGTGTTACAATATAGGAATGTAGGTGATCTTCCACCTTCTGAGAACCTCAAAGATCCATGCAGAAATGATCCTTGGAGAAGATTTATGCAGCTATGTTGGACCTGAGAGAGCAATAGAAATCTTCCATGGCAAACAACCTGGTCAGGATGAATTGATGGGTCTAAGTCAGCCTCTCTTTTCTTATTGTAAAGAAGTTGGAAGAAACCAGGCCTGTGTGGAGAGCTGTACCTGGGTGCCTAAGGTTGATATTCCATTCTAACTTCTGAATGTGTCAGAGGATGTTGGGGCAGCCTCCATCTCATGGGACCCTTGGAAGCAACTGTTAGGACAAAGTGGTTTTCAAGGCAGTGACCTCATTCAGTTCCTGAAGGAAGTGACCTCTCCTCACTTCCTTGGTGATTGAATTCTCTGAACTTGGGATCCAGGAAGACAGGCACCCAGAGCCAGTCCCAGTCCTAGTCCCATTGGGCTAACTTGTTTGCTTTTTCCAAGGACAGAGTCAGTCTTTCTTGGTACCTACTGATGTGAGGATGGCCAATTGCCAGCAGAGCTCTGAAGAGGCACCTTCCCTGAGAAAGCAGGTAGTGGCTCACCGCTGTCTCCTGACAACTTCACATAGTTGGCCAAGGAGACCAGATCTGAGAGAGGACAGGCCATTTCGGGGGAACATAATATGGCCCACCAGTCAGAAGACACTCTGGATAGTCACAGACCTACTTGGGGGAAGGACGTGGCTTTGCCGTTGTGGGTGTGAGTTTGTGGTTTTTTTCTCATGTTCTGAGATTAGGTAGGAAAGGCGTTTTTTTCTGGTGTGGAGTGAACTGTTTCTAGTAAGTCCTTTGACATTGTGAGGGTTTCTATGTCTGTGTATCCCACTGTATCCGTGGTTGTAGACATTAGAAAAGAGAATGCATCAATGGATTTGTTTTCTCTAGTAGAAAGCTTCCCCACATTAATACTGCCCAATAGATTAATGGACTTCACTTTGCCTTATGGATGGGCAACACCTACTGTCTTCTTAAGTTACTGTTTTCTTCATGAATTCTGGCCACTCTACAGAATACGCTCATGGTTTTGTGTCCCAGATATGTAACACCACAAGGCTCTGTGACATGGCCATGTACTGGATAGCTGAAGAGATTGAGAGCATCTCAGAAAACTCAGATATCAGTGTGACCAGTAAAGTCTCAGTGAAGAAACCCTTCTTGGGCCATTTGCTTACTTGTGTTTCAATTACCCTGAATTTCAGGAAGGTCTTTGCCTCATGCCAACCCTTTGTGAAGCCTGAAGAAAACTGTTTTCATATGGAAATGAATGGGCTTCACCTGTGGCTCTTTGCTTAATTGCTTTGGAATGGGATGTGTCTGAATCAGTCTCTGGTCCTTGTGTGAGGCTGTGACTTAGATTCTCAGCACCCAATGGATCTAAAGAAAAATCCCATGTGCTTCCCAAACCGAAATGGCCAAAAGAGAAGTCATTGTGGATGAATTTTTTTGCCTTCTTGTTTTAGGTTCCTGACCTCCATTAAGTGAGAATAGGGATTCTTTGGATTAAATGAGTTCTTCAAATCCCTGCAGAGGCTTGCCCATATGTGCTTGGGTTTTCTCATGACTCCAAATCACATAAAGAATCTATACCTCACAGCCAGTAGGCCTCAAATTGGAGAAGCGGAACACTTTAACAGCAGGAATATTTGATCACTCCAGGTTCACAGGAGGAGTGTCCAGGCCACCATGATTTTAGGCAAATGAGGGGCAAGTGAGCTTATTTTTTACACTTTCTTAGGCTGTGCCCCTCATAGAAATCTCCAGCCAGAGGTTATGATGAGTGTCTATATGGAAGAAGATGAGGGCCCTGTGGGAGTGTTTTGATTTTAATTGTGGTCATTTTTGTGGTGGTTGGAAGGAATGACTGGTTCCACCTGGGCTTGAACTCTGGCGTGATTCCCCTTAGAGACTGAGTTCTGGAACTGAACTCAGAGAAGTATTGCCATGAATTGTGTTGGGATTTTAGAAGGCCATGCATGAGACTCACCCATGGAAAATGAGATCTAGGCCCAGGGTGTCTTTCCACAAAACAATGGGAACCTCAGCCAGGATATCACATGATTTTATTCTGAAAGATTGGCAGGTATAGTTGAGAGTCAAAACACACATGGACCTCACATTGTAGGCCTCAATTTGCCTGGCTTCATGTGACGTTTTGGCAACTCTTTGAGAAGCCTTGCCTGTGAGTGTTCTCCAGAGCTTTCATTGAAATGAGCTTTCTCAAGACTTAATGGTTCCTGAATGATTTGAAACCCACAGTGCCTCCAACTTAATCTTTGAAAAATGGCTAGATAAATACCATGAAATTTTTGAAATTTCCATGACCAGGTGGCACTGGAGAATCTTTGGAAGTCCTGTGGTTGATCATGTGTATACCAGAGAATGCCTTGTTTTACTGGGTTTTATGAAAATGGTGTAGAACAGAGATGCCAGTAATTTGTATCCTGCTGATTAGTGGGCCTAGAGCAGTGGTGGGCAGGTGTGTGATAAAACACCATGGTGGGGCCATGTGGATCGGCCATTGGCTTCCAAATGGATTATGACTGACATAGTGCAGAAATCAGACACTTATATGTAAAGGCATTTTTTATATGGAGAGGTTCAGGGCAATGTTCAGAATCAGTTTACTATGGTTATTGGGGCAAGCTGTGTGGGATAGAAGCCTGGTTGGTGCATTCTCCTGCAGACCCTGACCCACCACACGTGACAGAACTCCCTTCAGCACTGTATCCTAGTAGAACTCCTTGTATTTGGTGAAGCAAATACCAAATTCCCAGTGCAGCAGCAAGAAACACCACGAAAAGTGGAGGATGACCAAATGTCTTCACAGTCCACACGAGGAGACACTTAGCCTCCAGTGGCCACAGTTTACATACAAAGAGAGAATTCAGCACTGCTGCCTCATGGTCATTGGAATATAAGAAACCATGTCTTCCAGGTCACATAGATGCAGACCCATTTTGATGGTCTCACTACAAAGGAAGTTAAAGCTCATGACAACAACATATATTTCAAGTGCCCAACCTCAGAGGCAGTTTTCCAAGAAGTCTTAGGCCAGCAGAGCTCCATGTTTGTGGAGTGTTTACACTGTTCTTTACGTTTGGAAACTCCTCTACCACCACCAAGGTTGTGAACTCCCGAGCATATTCCATTCCAGATATGTATTCACAGATTTTCACACTTTTCTACTCTAATTGTGTCTTACTTGGGCCAAGGTAATATCAAGGCATTGTTCTGAATGTGAGTGGGAAGATTTTTGTGTAGCACATATTTACATACACATTCGATTCATTTTTCAATTTTCTATTTGAAATACTGAAGCCCTGAAACTAACACATACCCTACTATACTCTGACTAATAATTCTAATATGATGGTGAAAAATAACCCAAACAGAATAGAAATACAAGCAGTTCAGAGGAGGCATGGTGTATTGTTACAATTGCCTTTTGCATTATATAGTGTAGGAGTTATAAATCTAGTCCTTTTTTTGTTGAAATAGTTCTACATGTGTTTTTAAAATTAACAAATATGTGAATTCCTGTCTCCCTTTCTCTGTAGCCAATTCAGCACATGTATTTTTATATGCACATATAGAATTCTACCTGGTACCACACGTACATACTTGTGAGGTAACTGAATTGGCAGATGCAAATTGTGAGAAAGGATAACTCCTCCTAAATGCTGTTGGAACTGAAAATTCAACCTATGGGTGAGCTTCCTAGTTGAATAACATTATACATTAATCCATGTTCAGTAAAATGAATATTTTTCGATCTGTGGATTATATATATTTCATGATGAATTTCGATTGGCATATATATTGCTACTTTTTTTCTTTTATTGGTTGCTCAAAACATTAAAAATCTCTTGACATATAATATTTCATACATTAGATTCAAGTGGCTTATGAACTCCCATTTTTAGCCCAAATAGAGATTACAGAATCACATCGATTACACATCCACATTTTTACATAATGCCCTATTAGCTACTGTTGTATTCTGCTACCTTTCCTATACTCTACTATCTCCCCTCCCCTTCCTTCCGATCTTCTCTTTTTTCCCCATCTACTGTAATTTATTTCACTCCATGTTTATTTTCCCATTCCACTCACAACAATATGTAATTTTGTGTAACAATGAGGGTCTCCCTCCATTACCATGCAATTTCCCTTTTCTCTCACTTACCCTCCCACCTCATGTCTCTGTTTAAAGTTAATCTTTTCTTCCTGCTATTGCTCCCTGCTCTGTTCTTAGTTGCTCTCATTATATCAAAGAAGACATTTGGTATTTATTTTTTAGGGATTGGCTATCTTCACTAAGCATAATCTGCTCCAGTGCCATCCATTTTTCTGCAAATTTTATGATTTTGTCATTTGTTAGTGCTGCGTAATACTCCATAGTGTATAAATGCCACATTTTTTTATCCATTCATCTATTGAAGGGCATCTGGGTTGGATCCACAGTGTATCAATTGTGAATTGTACTGCTATGAAAATCCATGTGGTAGTATCCCTGTATTACTCTCTTTTAAGGTCTTCAGGGAATAGTCAGAGAAGGGCAATAGCTGAGTCAAATTGTGGTTCCATTCACAGCTTTCCCAGGAATCTCCATACTGCTTTCCAAATTGGCCACACCAGTTTACAGTCCCACCAGCAATGTACAAGAGTATCTTTTACCCCACATCCTTGCCAGCACTTGTTGTTGTTTGACTTCATAATGGCTACCAATTTACTGGAATGAGATGGTATCTTAGGGTGATTTTGATTTGAATTTCTCTGACTGCTAGAAATGGTGAGCATTTTATTATGTACTTGATGAATGATTGTATGTCCTCCTCTGAGAAGTGTCTGTTCAAGTCCTTGACCCATTTGTTTATTGGGTTATTTGTTATCTTATTGTCTAATTTTTTGAGTTCTTTGTATATTCTGGATATTAGGCCTCTATCTGAAGTGTGAAGAGTAAAAATTTGTTCCCATGATGTATGCTCCTTATTTACCTCTCTTATTCTTTCTCTTGCTGATAAAAAACTTTTCAGTTTAAGTAGTCCCATTTGTTGATTCTTGTTATTAACTCTTGTGCTATGGATGTCATATAAAGGAATTTGGAGCCCGATCCCATAATATGTAGATCAGAGCCAACTTTTTCTTCTATCAGACACAGAGTCTTTGATTTGATATCTAGCACCTTGATCCACTATGAGTTAACTTTTGTGCATGGCGAGAGAAAGGAATTCAGTTTCATTTTGTTGCACATGGATTTCCATTTTTCCCAACACCATTTGTTGAAGATACTATATTTCCTCCATTGCATGCTTTTAGCTCCTTTATCAAATATAAAATAGTTGTAGCTTTTTGGATTAATCTCTGTGTCCTCCATTCTGTACCATTGGTCCACCCGCCTGTTTTGGTACCAGTACCATGCTGGTTTTTTTTAAATTAATTTTATTGTAGGTTGTTCAAAACATTTCATAGTTCTTGATATATCATATTTCACACTTTGATTCAAGTGGGATATGAGCTCCCATTTTTACCCCATATACAGATTGCAGAATCACATCAATTGCACAACCATTGATTTACATATTGCCATTCTGGTGACTGTTGTATTCTGTTGCCTTTCCTATCCTCTACTATCCCCCCTCCCCCTCCCCTCCCCTCTTCTCTCTCTACCTCCTCTACTGTAATTCGTTTCTCCCCCTTATATTTTTCCTCCTTTCCCCTCATTTCCTCTTGTATGTAATTTTGTATACCCCTGAGGGTCTCCTTCCATTTACATGCAATTTTCCTTCTCTCTCCCTTTCCCTCCCACCTCTCATCCCTGTTTAATGTTAATCTTCTTCTCATGCTCTTCGTCCCTACTCTGTTCTTAGTTAATCTCCTTATATCAAAGAAGATATTTGGCATTTGTTTTTAAGGGATTGGCTAGCTTCACTTAGCATAACCTGCTCTAATGCCATCCATTTCCCTCCAAATTCTATGATTTTGTCATTTCTTAATGCAGAGTAATATTCCATTGTGTATAAATGCCACATTTTTTTTATCCATTCTTTTATTGAAGGACATCTATGTTGGTTCCACAGTCTTGCTATTGTGAAATGTGCTGCTATGAACATGGATGTAGCAGTGGCCCTATAGTGTGCTCTTTTTAGGTCTTTAGGGAATAGACCGAGAAGGGGAATAGCTGGATCAAATGGTGGTTCCATCCCGAGCTTTCCAAGAAATCTCCATACTGCTTTCCAAATTGGGTGCACCAATTTGCAGTCCCACCAGTAATGTACAAGAGTACACTTTTCCCGACATCCTCGCCAGCACTTGTTGGTGTTTGACTTCCTAAAGGCTGCCAATCTTACTGGAGTGAGATGGTATCTTAGGGTGGTTTTTATTTGCATTTCTCTGACTGCTAGAGATGGTGAGCATTTTTTCATATACTTGTTGATTGATTGTATGTCCTCCTCTGAGAAATTTCTGTCCAGGTCCTTGGCCCATTTGTTGATTGGGTTATTTGTTATCTCATTGTCTAATTTTTTTAGTTCTTTGTATATTCTGGATATTAGGGCTCTGTCTGAAGTGTGAGGAGTAACGATTTGTTCCCAGGACGTAGGCTACCTATTTACCTCTCTTATTGTTTCTTTTGCTGAGAAAATATCTTTTTAGTTTGAGTAAGTCCCATTTGTTGGTTATAGTTATTAACTGTTGTGCTATGGGTGTCCTATTTAGGAATTTGGATCCCGACCCCACAGTATGTAGATCATAGCCAACTTTTTCTTCTATCAGACGCCATGTCTCTGATTTGATATCAAGTTCCTTGATCCACTTTGAGTTAACTTTTGTGCATGGTGAGAGAAAGGGATTCAGTTTCATTTTGTTGCATATGGATTTCCAGTTTTCCCAACACCATTTGTTGAAGATGCTAGCCTTCTTCCATTGCATGCTTTTAGCCCCTTTATCGAATATAAGATAGTTGTAGTTTTGTGGATTGGTTTCTGTGTCCTCTATTCTGTACCATTGGTCCACCCGCCTGTTTTGGTACCAGTACCATGCTGTTTTTGTTTCTATTGCTCTGTAGTATAGTTTGAAGTCTGGTATAGCTATACCGACTGATTCACACTTCCTGCTTAGCAATGCTTTTGCTATTCTGGGTCTTTTATTTTTCCATATGAATTTCATGATTGCTTTCTCTATTTCTACAAGAAATGCCATTGGGATTTTGATTGGCATTGCATTAAACCTATTGAGAACTTTTGTTAATATCGCCATTTTGATGATGTTAATTCTACCTATCCATGAACAGGGTATATTTTTCCATCTTTTAAGATCTTCTTCAATTCTCTCTTTAGTGTTCTGTAGTATTCATTGTATAAGTCTTACACCTCTTTTGTTAGGTTGATTCCCAAGTACTTTATTTTTTCTGAGGATATTGTGAATGGGGTGGTTGTCCTCATATATATTTTAGAGGATTTGTCGCTGATATACAGGAATGCCTTTGATTTATGCGTGTTGATTTTATATCCTGCCACTTTGCTGAATTCATTTATTAGCTCTAATAGTTTCTTTGTAGACCCTTTTGGGTCTGCTAGGTATAGAATCATGTCATCTGCAAATAGTGATAATTTGAGTTCTTCTTTTTCTATTTTTATGCCTTTAATTTCTTTTGTCTGTCTAATTGCACTGGCCAGTGATTCGAGAACTATGTTGAACAGAAGTGGTAAGAGAGGCCATGCCTGTCTTGTACCAGATTTTAGAGGGAATGCCTTCAGTTTTTCTCCATTCAGAATGATGCTAGGCTGAGGCTTAGCATAGATTTCTTTTACAATATTGAGGTATGTTCCTGTTATCCCTAGTTTTTCTAGAGTTTTGAACATAAAGGGATGCTGTACTTTGTCGAATGCTTTTTCCGCATCTATCGAGATGATCATATGGTTCTTATATTTAAGCCTATTGATGTGGTGAATAACATTTATTGATTTTCGTATATTGAACCAACCTTGCATCCCAGGGATAAATCCTACCTGATCATGGTGCACAATTTTTTTGATATGTTTTTGTATCCGGTTCGCGAGAAGTTTATTGAGCATTTTTGCATCTAGGTTCATTAGAGATATTGGTCTGTAGTTTTCTTTCTTTGGAGTGTCTTTGTCTGGTTTAGGAATCAGGGTGATGTTGGACTCATAGAATGAATTTGGAAGTTCTCCCTGTTTTTCATTTTCCTGAAATAGCTTGAAAAGTATTGGTATTAGTTCCTCTTTAAAGGTTTTGTAAAACTCTGCTGTATACCCATCCGGTCCTGGGCTTTTCTTAGTTGGTAGTCTTTTGATGGTTTCTTTATTTCCTCAGTTGATATTCGTCTGTTTAGGTTGTCAATATCCTCCTAACTCAATCTGGGCAAATCATATGACTTAAGAAATTTATCGATGCCTTCACTATCTTCTAATTTATTGGAGTATAAGGATTCAAAATAATTTCTGATAATCTTCTGTATTTCTGAAGTGTCTGTTGTGATATTGCCTTTTTCATCCCATATGCGAGTAATTTGAGTTCTCTCTCTTCTTCTCTTCATTAGCGTGGCTAAGGGTCTGTCAATTTTATTTATTTTTTCAAAGAACCAACTTTTAGTTTTGTCAATTTTTTCAATTGTTTCTTTTGTTTCAATTTCATTAATTTTTGCTCTGATTTTAATTATTTCTTGTCTTCTACTTTTTTGCTGTTGTTTTGCTCTTCTTTTTCTAGGACATTGAGTTGAAGTATTAGATCATTTATTTGTTGGTTTGTTTCTTTTTTTAAGGAATGAACTCCAAGCAATAAATTTTCCTCTTAGAACTGCTTTCAATGTGTCCCATAGATTCCGATATGTTGTGTCTGTGTTTTCATTTATCTCTAAGAATTTTTTAATATCCTCCTTGATGTCTTCTATAACCCATTTATCATTCAGTAACCTATTTTTCATTCTCCAATTGATGCATGATTTTTCCTTACTTCTTTTATCGTTGATTTTCAATTTCATTTCATTATGTTCAGATAAGATGCATGGTATTATCTCTACTCCTTTCTATTGTCTAAGAGTTGCCCTGTGACATAATATATGATCTATTTTTGAGAAGGATCCAAGTGCTGCTGAGAAAAAAGTGTAACTGCTTGATCTTGGGTGGTATATTCTATATATGTCAATTAAGTCTAGGTTATTAATTATGTTATTGAGTTCTATAGATTCCTTATTCAACTTTTCTTTGTAAGATCTATCCAGTGGTGAGAGAGGTGTGTTGAAGTCTCCCATAATTATTGTATGGTGGTCTATTAGACTCTTGAACTTGAGAAGAGTTTGTTTGATGAACATAGCTGAACCATTGTTTGGGGCATATATATTTATGATTGTGATGTCTTGTTGGTGTATGGTTCCCTTGAGCTGTATGTAGTGTCCCTCTTCATCCCTTTTGATTAACTTTGGCTTGAAATCTATTTTATTTGATATGAGTATGGACACTCGTGCTTGTTTCCGAAGTCCATAAGAGTGATATGATATTTCCCAACCTTTCACCTTCAGTCTATGTATGTCTTTTCCTATCAAATGCGTCTACTGAAGGCAGCATATTGTTGGGTCTTGTTTTGTGATCCATTCTACTAGCCTGTGTCTCTTAATTCGTGAGTTTAAGCCATTACCATTTAGGGTTATTATTGAGATATGGGTTGTTCTTCCAGTCATATTGGTTTATTTATGTTACTAAACATGGTTTGTTTTCCTCTTTGATTATTCCCCCTCTTTACTGTACTCCCTCCCGCTGTTGGTTTTCATTGTTATTTTCCATTTCCTCTTCCTGCAATGTTTTGCCGAGGATGTTTTGAAGAGATGGTTTTCTAGCTGCAAATTCTTTTCACTTTTGTTTATCATGGAAGGTTTTAATTTCATCTTCCATACTGAAGCTTAATTTTGCTGGATACACAATTCTTGGTTGGAACCCATTTTCTTTCAGTGTTTCAAATATGTTATTCAAGGATCTTCTAGCTTTCAGAGTCTGTGTTGAAAGATCAGCTGTTATCCTGATTGGTTTACCCCTAAATGTAATCTGCTTCCTTTCTCTTGTAGCTTTTAAAATTCTCTCCTTATTCTGTATGTTGGGCATCTTCATTATAATGTGTCTAGGTGTGGATCTCTTATGATTTTGCACATTCGGCGTCCCGTAGGCTTCTAGGATATGGGATTCTGTCTCATTCTTCAAGTCTGGGAAGTTTTCTCGTATTATTTCATTGAATAGATTGCTCATTCCTTTTGTTTGGAACTCTATACCTTCCTGTATCCCAATGACTCTTAAGTTTGGTCTCTTTATGTTATCCCATATTTCTTGAATGTTCTGCTCATGGTTTCTTAACAGCTTTGCTGAGCTGTCTATGTTCTTCTCCAGTTGAAATACTTTGTCTTCATTTTCTGATGTTCTATCTTCTAAGTGTTCTACTCTGCTGGTAGTATTCTCAATTGAGTTTTTAATTTGGTTTATTGTTTCCTGCATTTCCAGGATTTCTGTTTGTTTGTTTTTTATAACCTTGATCTCCCTGTATAATTGATCTTTTGCTTCTTGTATTTGTTTATGTAATTCATTTTCGAAGTGCTCGAAGTGGTCTTTCATTGTCTGATTATGCTGTCTAATGTCTTCCTTGAGACTCCAGATAATCTGAAGCATGTATATCCTGAATTCTTTATCTGACATTCCATCTGCTGCAGATATTACCTCTTCTAAAGTTGAGTTGACCTGCATTGCTTGTGGTCCTTTCTTTCCTTGTCTTTTCATACTGATCGCGTTTCTTTCTGCTTGGTGAAACTGTTTTGTTATTGATTTTCCCCCTATATATTTATATTGCTCTTATATAGTTGCAAAGTCTCCCTCGCAGGCTTTGGCGGTGGTTCTGCCCCTCCTCCAATTGGGGCAATGTGCCTACTACGCCGGCAGGCTGCTGTGCCTCTACTTTCGGTGGGCCTGTTCTTTCGGTGGTCACAGGTTCGCCTCCCTTGCAGGCGTGAGAAGCGGCTCTGCACCTCTGCTGGCCGCTAGGCCTGTTCTGTCTGTCGTTTGCAGGTCTGTTTACCTAACAGGTGCTGGTGGCGGCTCTGCCCCTCCCCCAAACGGGGTGATGTGTCAGACGGCCACTGGGCCTGTTTTATCAGTGGTCACGGTATCGCCTACCTTGCAGGTGGGTGGGGCAGCTGTGCCCCTCTGCAGGTTTCTGGGCCTGACCTGCCGGTGGGTCGCAGGTCATTCATTATTTAGTTCTAGTAGTTTTTGTACACCTTTTTGTGTCTTCTATGTATAGAATAATGTCACCCGAAAATAGTGATAATTTGCGTTCTTATTTTCCTATTTTTATGCCTTTTATTTGTTTAGTATGTCTAATTGCTCTGGCCAGTGTTTCGAGAACTATATGGAATAGAAGTGGTGAGAGAGGGCATCCCTGTCTTGTTCCAGATTTTAGAAGAAATGCCTTCAATTTTTCTCCATTCATAATGATGCTAGCCTGAGGCTTAGCATAGATAGCTTTTACAATGTCGAGGTAACTTCCTGTTATCCCTATTTTTTCTAATGTTTTGAACATAAAGGGATGCTGTACTTTGTCAAATGCTTTTTTTGCTTCTATCGAGATGATCATATGGTTCTTATCTTTAAGTCTATTGATGTGGTGAATAACATTTATTGATTTCCGTATATTGAACCATCCTTGCATCGCAGCTATGAATCCTACTTGATCATGGTGCATAATTTTTTTGATGTGCCTTTGTATTCGATTCACCAGAGTTTTATTGAGGATTTTTGCATGTAGGTTCATCAGATATATTGGTCTGTAGTTTTCTTTCTTTGAGGTGTCTTTTTCTGATTTCGGAATCAGCGTGATGTTGGCCTCATAGAATGAATTTGGAAGAGCTCCCTCTTTTTCTCTATGCTGAAATAACTTGAAAAGTATTGGTATTAAATCTTCTTTAAATGTTTTGTAAAACTCCGCTGTATAGCCATCCGTTCCTGGGCTTTTCTTGGTTTGTAGTCTTTTGATTGCTTCTTCTGTTTCATCCATTGACATTGGTCTGTTTAAATTGTGTGTATCCTTCTGACTCAGTCTGGGAATATCATATGACTTAAGAAATTTATCGATGTCTTCACTATATTCTATTTTATTGGAATATAGGTTTTCTAAATAATTTCTAATTGTCTTCTGTATTTCGGAAGCATCTGTTGTAATATTGCCTTTTTCATCCCATATGTTAGTAATTTGAGTTCTCTCTCTTCTTCTCTTCATTAGCATGCCTAAGGGTCTGTCGAACATATTTATTTTTTCGAAGAACCACCTTTTAGTTTTGTTAATTTTTTCAATAGTTGCTTTTGTTTCAATTTTGTTGATTTCTGCTCTGATTTTAATTATTTCTTGCTTTCTGCTACATTTTTTGTTGTTTTGCTCTTCCTTTTCTAGGGCTTTGAGTTGAAGTGTGAGCTCATTTATTTGTTCGTTTTTACTTTTTTTCAGGAATGACCTCCAGGCGATGAATTTCCCTCTTAAAACTGCTTTCATTGTGTCCCATAGATTCTGATATATTGTGTCTGTATTTTCATGTATCTCTAAGAATTTTTTGATTTCCTCCTTTATATCTTCTGTAACCCACTGATCATTCAGTAACATATTGTTCATTTTCCATGTGATGTAGGATTTTTCCTTTCTTTTTTTATCATTGGTTTCCAGTTTCATTCCATTATGATCAGAAAAAATTCATGGTATTATCTCAACCCCTGTATATTTACTGAGGGTTGCCCTATGACATAATATATGGTCTATTTTTGAGAAGGATCCACGTGCTACTGAGAAAAAAGTATATCCACTTGATGATGATTGATATATTCGATATATGTCAGTTAAGTCTAGGTTATTGATTGTGATATTGAGTTCTATAGTTTCTTTATTCACTTTTGTTTGGAGGATCTGTCCAATGGTGAGAGAGGTGTGTTGAAGTCACCCATAATTATTGTGTTGTGGTCTATTTCATTCTGGAAATTGAGGTGAATTTGTTTTTTGAACATTGCAGCACCATTATTTGGTGCATAAATATTGATAATTTTTATGTCTTGTTGATGAATGGTTCCTTTTAACAGTATATAATGTCCTTTCTTATCCCTTTTGATTAAATTAGTCTTGAAGTCGATTTTACTCGATATGAGCATGGCCACCCCTGCTTGCTTATGGGGAGCGTTGCATGGTATATTTTTTCCAAAACTTGCACCTTCAGCCTGTGTATGTCTTTTCCATTCAGATGTGCCTCCTGGAGGCAATATATTGTTGGATTCATTTTTAATCCAAGTTACCAGCCTATGTCGCGTTATTGGAGAGTTTAAGCCATTAACATTTAGAGTCACTATTGATATATGGTTTGTACTGCCGCTCATGATTGATGATTCATCTTTTTTTTTTTTTAATTTAGTTTGTTTCTCCATGATTAGCTTTTCCCCCACCCTCAGTCATTACTGAGGCACTTCCCACTGATGGTTTTGGTTGTTGATTTTCATTTCTTCTTCGTGTATTGTTTTGCTCAAGATGCTTTGCAATGCTGGTTTTCTGGCTACAAATTTTTTTACCTTTTGTTTATCATGAAATATTTTTATTTCATCGTCATACCTGCAGCTTAATTTTGCTGGATACAGAATTCTTGGTTGGCATTCATTGTCTTTCAGTGTTTGAAATACGTTGCTCCAGGATCTTCTCGCTTTCAGCGACTGTGATGAAAAATCCATTCTCAACCTTATTGGTTTACCCCTTAATGTAATCTGCCTCCTTTCTCTTAGAGCTATTAATATTTTCTCTTTGTTTTGTATATTGGATATCTTCATAACAATGTGTCTTGGTGTTGGTCTACTGTGATTTTGTGTTCTCCGTGTCCTGTAAGCATGTCCAATTTGTATATCTATTTACTATGTATTTCTGGAAATATTTCTGTAATTATTTCATTCAATAGATTACTAATTCCCTTGGTTTGAATCTGTGTACCTATCCAGATGACTCATTAATTTTTTTTTATGTTATCCCATATCTCTTGGATGTTTTACTCATGATTTTTTACCAGCCTTTCTGTGTTGGCTAGATTCATTTCAAGATGATATATTTTGTCTTCATTATCTGACATTCTGTCTTCTACTTGCTCCACAGTGTTAGTGATACTCTCAATTGACTTTTTAATTTGGTTTATCATTTCCTTCATTTCTAGAATTATTGTTTGATTTTTTTATAATCTCTATCTCCTGATAAAGATGCATAACTTCTTCTTTTATCTGTTTATGTAATTCATTTTCAATGTGTTCTTTCACTGTTTGGATTTGCTGTCTCGTATCCTCTTTAAGTTTCAATTCCATCTGTCTAAGGTATTCCTTGAGTTCTTTATATGACCATTTTTCTGATGACTATAGGTCCTCCTGAATATTTTGGCTGTCCTTCGTTGTTTGTACTTATTTTCTTCCTTGATTTTTTGTGCTGCTCATGTTACTTCTTGCTCTGTTTGACTGTTGAGTTACTGCTTACTCTTATAAATTTATTTGATGCTTGGAAGAAAAGATATTAGAAAGAAAGGGAAGAAGTCACTAAAGAGAATGAGAGTAGGCAGGTAGAATTCGAGGAAGGGGAAATCAGAAAATTGAAAAGAAATGATAAGACAAAAGAAAAAATAGAAAAGAAAGAAAGAAAGAAAAAAATTTAAAAATAATGATCATTTAAAAGATGTAAATTAAAGTTTAAAATAATAATAATAATAAAATAAAAATATTTAAAAAATGAAAACATATTAAAAAGTTAAAGTACAACAACAAAAAATATGAATTTACATAAAGAATCTAAACCCCACACTCAGTAGGCCTCAAGTTGGAGAAGTAGAGCAGTATTAACGCCAGGCCTATTTTTTCACTTCTGTTTCACAGGAAGGCAGTCCAGGCAACCCTGATGTTAGACAAATGAGGGGCAAGGGAGCTTATTTTGGACACGGACGTGGGCTGTGTACCTCATGGAAACCTCCAGCCGGAGGTTATGATGAGTGTCTACATGGAAGAAGATGAGGGCCATGTTGGGGTGTTTTGGTTTTAACTGTGAACATTTGTATGGCGGTAGGAAGAGATGACTGGGTACACCTGTGCTTGAACTCTTGTGTGATTCAACATAGAGACTGAGTTCTGGAATTGACCTCAGAGAAGTATTGCCATGGATTGTGTTGGGCTTTTAGAAGGCCATGCATGAGAGTCGCCCTTGGAAAGTGAGATCTACGCCCAAGTTGGCTTTCCACAGAGCAAAGGGAATCTCAGCCAGGATATCACATGATTTTATTCTGAAAGACTTGGCAGCCATAGTTGAGAGTGAAAACACACATGGACCTCACATTGTAGACCTCAATGGGCCTGGCTTCATGTGACCTTTTGGCCACCCTTTGGGAAGCCTTGCCTCTGAGAGTTCTCCAGAGCTTTCATTGAAGTGAGCTTACTCAACATTTAATGGTTAATGAATGAATTGAAACCCACAGTGCCTACAACTTCTTCCTTGAATAATGGCTAGATGAATACCATGAAATTTTTGAAATTCCCAAGACTAGGTGTCACAGGAGAACCTTTGGATGTCCTCTAGCTGATCATGAGAATACAAGACATTGCCTTTATTGACTGGGTTTCATGAAAATGGTGTATAACAGAGATGCAAGTAAGTTGGAACCTGCTGAGTAGTGTTCCTAGAGCCGTGGCGGGCAGGTGTGTGATAAAATATCTCTGGTGTGGCCATGTTTATCTGCCATTGGTGTCCAAATAACTTGTGACTGACATTTTGCAGCCAGTAGACCCTTATATGTAAAAGAATCTTGTTATATGGAGAGGTTTCAGGGCAATGTTCAGAATCAGGTTGCTATGGTCAATGTTGCAAGCTATGTGGGATAGAAGCCTGGTTGGTGCATTCTCCAACAGAACCCAACCCACCACAACTGAAAGAACTCCCTACAGCACTGTGTCCCAGTTGAACTCTTTTTATTTCATGAAGCAAATACCACACTCCTAGTGCAACAGCAAAAAACACCACAAAGAGTGGAGGATGACCAAATGGCTTCACAGTCCAGATGAGGAGACACTTGCCCTCAGTGGTCACAGTTTACCTACAAAGAGAAAATTCAGCACTGCTGCCTCATGTTCATCGGAAAATAAGAAACCATGTCATCCATGTCACATAGATGCAGACCCAGCTTTGATGGTCTCACTACAAAGGAAGCTAATGCTCCTGACAACAAAATATATTTCAAGTGCTCACCCTCAGAGGTAGTTTCTCCAGATGTTAGGCCAGCAGAGCTTCATGTTTGTGGAGTGTTTACCCTGTCCCTTACTTTTGGAAACTCCTCTACCACCTCCAAATTTGTGAACTCCTGAGCATTTTCTATAACAGGAATGTATTCACAGATTTTCTAACTCTTCTCCTCTAATTGTGTCTTACATGGGGCGAAGGTAATGCCAAGGCATTGTTCTGAATGAGAGTGGGAAGATTTTTGTGTAGCACATATTTGCATACACATTGGATACATTTTCCAATTTTCCATTCGAAATACTGAATCCCTGACACTAACAAATTCCCTTCTAGACTTTTACTTCTAATCTTAATATGATGGAGAAAAATAACCCAAACAAAATAGAAATACAAGAGGTTCACAGGAGGCATGGTGTATAGTTGGACTTGCCTTTCCTATGATAAATGGTAGGTGCTATAAATCTAGCAAATTTTTATTGAAACAGTTCTTTATGTGTTTTAAAAGTTAACAAATATGTGAATAACTGTCTCCCTTTCTCTGTAGTCTATTCAGCACATGTATTTTTTTATGCACATATTGAATTCTACCTGGTATCACACATACATTTTGTGAGGTGGCTGACTTGGCAGATACAAACTGTAAGAAAAGATCACTCCTACTAAACGCTGTTGGAACTGAAAATTCAACATATGGGTCAGCTTTCTAGTTGAACAACATAAATTGATGTTCAGGAAAATGAGTATTTTTGGATCTGTGGATGATATATATTTCATGGTGAATTTCAATTGGCATACATAATGCTACTTTTTAATGTCTCTCTCTGTGTGTGTATCTATCTATCTATCTATCTATCTATCTATCTATATATATGTATTCACTCTCCAGATTTTTCAAAATATGAAATGTATTTGTCTTATTTTACACTCCCTAAATTCATTCATATTTATGTATGTGGATTTATAATCAACTTTTCACAAGTTTATTCTCAGAAATGTTCATCCACCTGAAATACATATTCGTTTCCAGTACTGAAAACTAACTTCAGGGGATCATATGATGGCAGCGAAAGGAGTGCATCAACCCCATATACAGCATCACTGTGCAAGAGAATGACGAATTTCCAGCAAAATTTGGGTGCTCCAAAACCTAGTGGAAGTATTTCCATCTCATGAGGATTAGCTACGGGGCTCAAACGTGAGTGATTTGTCCGCATAGAGCGTCATGCTGCTTATTCAGCAAATCGCCGTGCGGCTAGAGTCTGTGGAGCATGCTGGCAAACAATGAGATAGCAACACAAATATTCAGTGGTGCGGATTCTGTGGGCTCCAGCCAGCTGTACAATCACTGTGCTCATTGCTGAATTCTGGGTTTGAGACCGGGGAAGGACGCGGTCCAATTCGGTTTTCCACACCAGTCAGACCACAGAGGAAGCCAGGGGCCACCATCTTGGAGAGCTGACGTCACCATTCCTGTTTTCAACTCATAGCAGCTCATTCAGCTATAGAACAGGTAATCTCAGGCTGCCATTCGCCTGTGTCTCAGAGACAAATTACTCAGGCCTGTTCCTATCAGAACATACACCAAGCCCAGAGCGGCCGAATTCTGGCTCCTGGAACTGATCAGGCCCAGGGCTAAAGAACCCGCGGAAACTCCTTCTCGGTCTAGGTCTTGCTGAATACTGTGGAGGTAAATACCTACCTAGCCTTCATAGGCAGTGGCAACAGGTTTGAGACGGGGCTTGTGAGGGCTGGTCAGGACTCACCCATTGCTTTGGTCATCCGGCAAAGGGAACGAAATGCTGCCATTCGCATGGGATACCAACATGTTAGAGATCTGATGTCATCACAAAGTGGTGGAGGAGATAACTTCATCGATACCAGCGGTGACAGAAACAGTTGGTCTCCTGGTAAAAAAAGTGAGTCACAAACACCCGAGTCTCTCTCACTTTGTCTTCAAGCCAGAGGGGCAGAGCAGAGCCGCCGCCCATGCCCGGCACAGGCCCAGCGACCTGCAGGCGTGGTAGTCATGTCATCCCAATTGGAGTAGTGACAGAGCAGAGCTGCTGCCCGTGCCTGGAACAGGCCCATCAACCAGCAGGCGTGGTAGTCACGTCACCCCAATTGGAGTAGGGGCAGAGCAGAGCCACCGCCTATGCCCAGAACAGGCCCAATGACCCGCTGGTGTGGTAGACACGGCACCCCTATTGGAGTAGTGGCAAAGCAGAGCCTTCTCCCGCGCCCAGTACAAGCCCAGCGGCCCACCAGCGTGGTTGTTAGGTCACCCCAATAGGAATAGGGGCAGAGCAGAGCCACTGCCCAAAACAAAACAGTTTTAACAAGCAGAGAGAAACGCGAGCAGTATGAAAAGACAAGGAAATAAAGGACCACAAGCAATGCAGGTCAACACAACTTTAGAAGAGGTAATAGCTGCATCAGATGGAATGTCAGATAAAGAATTCAGGATACTCATGCTTTTGATGATCTGGAGTCTCAAGGAAGACATTAGACAACAAAATCAGACAATTAAAGATCACTTCGACAATGAATTACATAAACAAATCCAATAAGCAAAAGATCAACTATATAGGGAGATAGAGGTTGTAAAAACAAACAAACAGAAATCCTAGAATTGCAGGAAGGAATAATCCAACTTAAAAACTCAATTGAGAATACTACCAGGAGAGTAGAACACTTAGAACATAGAACATCAGACAATGAAGACAAAGTATTTCAGCTTGAAAAGAACATAGACCACTCAGCAAGACTGTTAAGAAACCACGAGCAGAATATCCAAGAAATATGGGATAACATAAAGAGGCCAAACTTAACAGTCATTGGGATACAGGAAGGTATAGAGGTCCAAACCAAAGGAATGAGCAACCTATTCAATGAAATAATACGAGAAAACTTCCCAGACTTGATAAATAAAACAGAATCCCAAGTCCTAGAAGCCTACAGAACGCCGAATGTGCAAAATCATAAGAGAGCCACAACTAGACACATTATAATGAAGATGCCCAACAAACAGAAAAAAGAGAGAATTTTAAAAGCTACAAGAGAAAGGAAGCAGATTACGTTTAAGGGTAAACCAATCAGGATAACAGCTGATCTTTCAACACAGACTCTGAAAGCTAGAAGATCCTGGAATAACATATTTCAAACACTGAAAGAAAATGGGTTCCAACCAAGAATTGTGTATCTAGCGAAATTAAGCTTCAGTATGGAAGATGAAATTAAAACCTTCCTCGATAAACAAAAGTGAAAAGAATTTGCAGCTAGAAAACCATCTCTTCAAAACATCCTCGGCAAAACGTTGCAGGAAGAGGAAATGGAAAATAACAATGAAAACCAACAGTGGGAGGTAGGACATTAAAGGGGGGAAAATAATCAAAGAGGAAAACAAACCATGTTTAGTAACATAAATAAACAAATATGGCTGGAAGAACAACCCATATCTCAATAATAACCCTAAATGTTAATGGCTTAAACTCACCAATGAAGACACACTGGCTAGTAGAATTGAACAAAAAACAAGACCCAACAATATGCTGCCTACAGGAGATGCATTTGATAGGAAAATGCATACATAGACTGACGGTGAAAGTTTGGGAAAAATCATATCACTCATATGGACTTCGGAAACAAGCAGGAGAGTCCATACTCATATCAAATAAAATAGATTTTGAGCCAAAGTTAATCAAAAGGGATAAAGAGAGACACTACATACTGCTCAAGGGAACCATACACCAACAAGAGACAGCAATCATTAATATATATGCCCCAAACAATGGTGCAGCTATGTTCATCAAACAAACTCTTCTCAAGTTCAAGAGTCTAATACACCACAATACAGTAATCATGGGAGACATGAACACACCTCTCTCATCACTGGACAGATCTTCCAAACAAGGAATAAGGAATAAGGAAACTATAGAACTCAATAACACAATTAATAACCTAGACTTATTTGAGATATGTAGAATATAACACCCAACATCAAACAGTTACCTTTTTTTCTCAGCAGCACATGTATCCTTCTAAAAAATGATCATATATTATGTCACAGGGCAACTCTTAGACAATATAAAGGAGTACAGATAATACCATGCATATTATCTGATCATAATGGAATGAAACTAAAAATCAATGATAAAAGAAGGAAGGAAAAATCATGCATCACTTGGAGAATGAACAATAGGTTACTGAGTGATCAATGGGTTATAGAAGACATCAAGGAGGAAATTTAAAAATTCTTAGAGATAAATGAAAACACAGACACAACATATCGGAATCTATGGGACACATTGAAAGCAGTTCTAACAGGAAAATTCATTGCTTGGAGTTCATTCCTTAAAAAAAGAAACAACCAACAAATAAATGATCTCATACTTCATCTCAAAATCCTAGAAAAAGAAGACGAAAGAAACAGCAAAAGAAGTAGAAGGCAAGAAATAATTAAAATCAAAGCTGAAATTAATGAAATTGAAACAAAAGAAACAATTGAAAAAACTTGACAAAAGTAGAAGTTGGTTCTTTGAAAAAATAAATAAAATTGACAGACCCTTAGCCATGCTATGAAAGAGAAGAAGAGAGAACTCAAATTACTAGCATAAGGGATTAAAAAAGAAAATATCACAAGAGATATTTCTGAAATACAGAAGATAATCAGAAATTATTTTTAATCCTTATACTGCAAACAAATAGAAGACAGTGAAGGCATCGATAAATTTCTTAAGTCATATGATATGCCCATATTGATTCAGGAGGATATAGACAACATAAACAGACCAATATCAATTGAGGAAATAGAAGAAACCATCAATCCACTACCAACTTAGAAAAGCCCAGGACCGTATGGGTATACAGCAGAGTTTAACAAAACCTTTAAAGAGGAACAAATACCAATATTTTTCAAGGTGTTTCAGGAAATTGAAAAAGAGGGAGATTCTTCCAAATTCATTCTACGAGGCCAAGATCACCCTGATTCTTACACCAGACAAAGACACTTCAAAGAAAGAAAACTACAGACCAATATCTCTAATGAAATAGAGACTACACGAAAAAATCCTCAATAAAATTCTGGCGAATTGGATACAAAAACATATCAAAAAAATTGTGAATCCTGATCAAGTAGGATTCATCCGTGTGATGCAAGGCTGGTTCAATATACGGAAATCAATAAATGTTATTCACCACATCAATAGACTTAAAAATAAGAACCATATGATCATCTCGGTAGATGCAAAAAAAGCATTCTATAAAGTACAGCATTCTGTTATGTTCAACACTCAAGAAAAACTAGTGATAAGAGGAACATACCTCAATATTGTAAAAGCAATCTATGCTAAGCCTCAGGCTAGCATCATTCTGAATGGAGAAAAATTGAAGGTATTCTCTCTAAAATCTGGAACAAGACAGGGATGCCCTCTCTCACCACTTCTGTTCAACATTGTTCTCGAAACACTAGCCAGAGCATTTAGACAGACGAAAGAAATAAAAGGCGTAAAAATTGGAAAAGAAGAACTTAAATTATCAGATCACATGATTCTATGTCTAGCAGTCCCAAAAGGGTCTACAAAGAAACTAATAGAGCTAATAAATGAATTCAGCAAAGTGGCAGGATATAAAATCAACATGCATAAATCTAAGGCATTCCTGCATATCAGCGACAAATCCTCTGAAATAGAAATGAGGACAACCACTCCATACACAATATCCTAAAAAAAAAAAAATAATAATTAGGAATCAACCTAACAAAAGATGTGAAAGTCTTATACAATGAAAACTACAGAACCCTAAAGAGAGAAATACAAGAAGATCTTAGAAGATGTAAAAATATATCCTGTTCATGGATAGGCAGAACTAATATCATCAAAATGGTGATATGACCAAAAGTTCTCAATAGGTTTAATGCAATGACAATCAAAATCCAAACGGAATTTTTTCTAGAAATAGAGAAAGCAATCATGAAATTCATATGGAAAAATAAAAGACACAGAATAACAAAAACAACACTAAGCAGGAAGTGTGAATCAGGCGGCATAGCGATACCAGACTTCAAACTATACTACAGAAAAATAGTAACAAAAATACCATGGTAATGGTACCAAAACAGGCAGGTGGACCAATGGTTCAGAATAGAGGACACAGAAACCAAGCCAGGAAACTACAACTATCTTATATTTGATGGAGGGGCTAAAAGCATGCAATGAAGGAAAATAGCATCTGCAAAAAATGGTGCTGGGAAAACTTGGAATCCATATGTAACAAAATGAAACTGAATCCCTTTCTCTCGCCATGCACAAAAGTTAACTCAAAATGGATCAAGGAGCTTGATATCAAATCAGAGACATGGCGTCTGATAGAACAAAAAGTTGGCTACAATTTACATACTGTGGGGTCGGGCTCCAAATTCCTGAATAGGACACCCATAGCACAAGAGTTAATAACTAGAATCAACAAATGGGACTTACTCAAACTAAAAAGTTTTTTATCAGCAAAAGGAACAATAAGAGAGGTAAATAGGGAGCCTAAATCCTGGGAACAAATCTTTACTCCTCACACTTCAGATAGAGCCCTAATATTCAGAGTATACAAAGAACTCAAAAAAATAGACAATAAGATAACAAATAACCCAATAAACAAATGGGCCAAGAACCAGAACAGACACTTCTCAGAGAAGTACATACAATCAAAAAACAAGTTCATGAAAAAATGCTCACCATCCCCAGCAGTCAGAGAAATGCAAATCAAAACCACCCTAAGATACCATCTCATTCCAGTAAGATTGGCAGCCATTATGAAGTCAAACAACAACAAGTGCTGGTGAGGATGTGGAGAAACAGGTACACTTGTACATTATTGGAGGCACTGCTAATTGGTAGAGCCAATTTGGAAAGCATTATGGAGATTTCTTGGAAAGCTGTGAATGGAATACCATTTGACCCAGCTATTCCTCTTCTCGGTCTATTCCCTAAAGACCCTAAAAGAGCATGCTACAGGGACACTGCTACATTGATGTTCATAGCAGCACAATTCACAATAGCAAGACTGTGGAACCAACCTAGATGCTGTTCAATAGAAGAATGGATAAAAAAAAATGTGGCACTTATACACAATGGAGTATTACTCTGCTTTAAAAAATGACAAAATCATAGAATTTGCAGGAAAATAGATGGCATTAGAGCAGATTATGCAAAGTGAAGCTAGCCAATCCCTAAAAAACAAATGCCAAATGCCTTCTTTGATAAAAGGAGAGTAACTACGAACAGAGTAGGGATGAAGAGCATGAGAAGAAGATTAATATTAAATAGGGATGAGAGGTGGGAGAGAAAGGGAGAGGGAAGGGAAATTGCATGGAAATGGAAGTAGACCCTCAGGGTTATACAAAATTACATAAAAGAGGATGTGAGGGGAAAGGGAAAAATAATACAAAAGGGAGAAATTTATTACAGTAGAGGGGGTAGAGAGAGGAGAGGGGAAGAGAGCGGAGGGGAGGAGGGATAGTAGAGGATAGGAAAGGCAGCAGAATACAATAGACACTAGAATGGCAATGTGTCAATCAATTGATGTGTAACTGATGTGATTCTGCAATCTGTATACGGGGTAAAAATGGGAGTTCATAACCCACTTGAATCAAAGTGTGAAATATGATATATCAAGAAATAAATAATGTTTAGAAAAACCATAAAAAATTAAAAAAAAAAAGAAAACTAACTTCGGTGAATGAGGCACGCGAATCCTAATATTTCTACAGTAACTGACCAAGTTTAACATCAATGCAAGTAGATTCCAATGGACATGATGTGTATTTTTACGTTAATTTTTATTCAAAACTGGTACAATTTCATCAGTTTATGCACATCATAGGATATATATTTCATAAAAAATTTAGCAAATTTATAGGCATTTGTTTCACTTTCAATCACTTCCTGCTTCAAAACACATGTATTCCTCCATATTTCTTGACTGGTCTTTGCATGAGAATTCTTTCCGAACACATTATTTTCGATTTCCATAATCACTTTTGAAGCAAACTTCACACACTCTTCATGATAAATCAAAACACTAATATTACCATTAGATGTATGACTGGTTGGAATGAATGAATATATATCAATATAAGATTTATTGTATATTTTCAGATATCAATTCAATCCATTATTTAAAGTTGGAACCAGTTATATTATTTATTCACAGTATGGTGTATTCATGCTTAATCTCTATATTCATGGACACAGGGTACACCTCTTTGTACCCCCAATACAAATTTTACGTCTTCAGTATATTGCTCCCAGAAATGGTGGTAGAAATACTCATGTCACCTGATCTACATATAGATTTTATCACAGTAATATTCTGGACAAAAAATGTAAAGGTCACACTTATGATTGTACCAAAGACTAAATGGAAAGCGATCATGGATTACTAAAAACATCCTTGTCCAGGTTGCCTAATGCTCTCAAATGTCAATCCTATTGGTTACTACATATTTGTTTCTTCCTAAGATTATATATTCAAACTCAACCCTGGTGAAAATGTCTACTCCTATCACTCACTTAATACTTTGCCTGATTTCATAATGTCTCTATTGTTATCTGCTTTTCTACATATTTTCCCAATTTCATCATAGTGACTGACTCTTCATATGTGCTGACATTTACATTCACTCTCTATCCGAAACCCTATAGCTAAAGAATTTTTAGTCCCAATCCTACACTCACTCTTCTTCCTAAACCTACCGACTATCTTCCTAATTCTACTGACTATCCCTTTGGATTGGATGTTCTCTTCTACATTCAAACATCCAAGGTACAAGGTCCTATGCCATTGTATATCAAATTGTCTGAGACATCTTTGCAGAATATAATTCAAAACTAAGTATCCCAATTAAGGGCCCAATGCCCTTCTGGGCTTCAAATCATACCTACATTTTTGTTTTCATACTTATATTTCACCTCAATGTTCTTGTAAATATCGCAGGTTCCCAATACCATTATTTATCACACAGAATGATTGCTAACCCAAATCGAACCTGTTATTAAGCCTAAACATACACTGTTTCCTCAATCTCATTTTACAGAAGAGCAGGGATAGAGTCGTTCTTACAATACAGGAAAGTAGGGGACATTCCACCTGCTGAGAACCTCAAAGGTCCATTCAGAAATGATACCTGGAGAAGATGTAGGCAGCTATGAAGGACCTGAGAGAGCAAAAGTCATCTTCCATGGCAAACAACCTGGTCAGGATGAAGGGATGTGTCTGAATCAGCCTCTCTCTTTTTATTGTAGAGAAGATGGACCAAACCAGGCCTGTGTGGAGAGCTGCTGCTGGGTGCCTATGGTTGACATACCATTCTACCTTGTGAAAGTGTCACAGGAAGTAGGGGCAGCCTCCATCTCATGGGACACTTGGAAGCAACTGTTAGGACAAAGTGGTTGCCAAGGCAGTGACCTCATTCAGTTCCAAAGAAAGTGATATACCTCATTTCCTTGGTGATGGAACTCTCTGAACTTTGTATCCAAGAATCCAGGCACCCCGAGGCAGCCCCAGTCCCAGTGGACTCACTTGTTTGGATTTACCAAGGACAGAGTCAGTCTTTCTTGGTACCTACCGATGTGAGGATGGCCAAATGCCAGGAGAGCTCTGAAGAGGGACCTTTCCAGAAGAAGCAGGTAGTGGCTCACCCCTTTTTCTTGACAACTTCACAGAGTTGGCCAAGGAAACCAGATCTGAGAGAGGTCAGGCCATGTTCTGAGAATAGGTAGGAAAGTTGGTTTGTTTGGTTTGGAGTGGATTGTTTTTAGTAAGTCGTTTGACCAGGCGAGTGTTTCTATGTCTGTGTATCCCACTGTGTCCATTGTTGTAGAGATTAGAAAAGAGAATGCATTAATGGATGCGTCCAGTCTACTATAAATCTTCCCATAATTCAACCTGCCCAATTTATGAATGGACTGCAGCTTGTCTTATCGAGAGGCAACACATTCTATCTTCCTAAGTTCCTGTTTTCTTCCTGAATTCTGGCCACTCTCCAGAATAGGCTCATGGTTTTGTGTCCAAGATATGCACCACTACAAGCTCTGTGACATGGCCATGTACTGGATAGCAGAAGAGAATGGCCAGCCTTTCAGAAAACTCAGATATCAGTGTGAACAGAAATGTCTCAGTGGAAAAACCCCGCTTTGGGCCTTTTGCTTACCTATTGTTCTGTTGCACTGAATGTCAGGAAAGACTTGGTCTCAGGCCACCCCTTTGTGAAGCCTGAAGAAAGAGTTTTCAAATGGAAATGAATGGGCATCACCTGTGGCTCTTTGCTTAATTGCTTTGTAAAGGGATGTGGCTGAATTAGCCTCTTGGCCTGTGTGTGGCTGTGTCTTACATTCTCAGCACCTGATGGATCTAAAGAATGATCCCATGTGTGCATCAAAAACCATAATGGCAAAAAGATCAGTCATTGTGGATGAAGTCTCTTGCCTTCCTCTGTTAGGTTCCTGACCTCTGTCAAGTGACAAAATGGATTCTTTGGGTCAAAAGAGTTCCTCAAAGCCCTGCAGAGGTGCTTGGGGTTTCGCATGACTCCAAATCACAAAGAATCTATACCTGAAAATTAGTAGGCCTCAAATTGGAGAAACAGAGCATTATTAATGACAGGCTTATTTGATCACTCCTGGTTCACAGGAAGGGTGTCCAGGCCACCCTGACTTTAGGCAAATGAGGGGCAAGTGAGCTTATTTTGGACACTTTCTTGGGCTTCGCCCCTCATGAAAATCTTCAGCCAGACATTATGATGAATGACAATATGTAAGAAGATGAGGGCCATGTGGGAGTCTTTTCGTTTTAATTTTGGTCATTTGTGTGGCGGTTGGAAGAAATGACTTTGTCCACCTGGGCTTGAACTCTGGTGTGATTCCCCTTAGAGACTGAGTTGTGGAACTGACCTTAGAGAAGTATTGCATTGAATTTTGTTGGGATTTTAGGAGGCCACGCATAAGAGTCACCCTTGGAACTGAGATCTAGGCCCAGCGTTGCTTTCCACAGATTTTTCAATTTCTGAAAAAAGTGACCTCACCTCACTTCCTTGGTGATGGAACTCTCTGATCTTGGGATCCAGGAATTCAGGCAAAAGAGCCAGGGCCAGTTCCAGTCCGAGTGGTCTCATTTCTTTGGATTTACCAAGGACAGAGTCAGTCTTTCTTGGTACCTACTCATGTGAGGATGGCCAAATGGCAGGAAATCTCTGAAGAGGGGCCTTTCCTGAGAAAACAGGTAGTGGCTCACAGCTGGCTCCTGACAATTAAATAGAGTTGGCCATGGAGTCCAAATCTGAGACAGGAGTGGCCATTTCGGGGGAACATAGTATGGAACATAAGTCAGAGGACACTCAAGATAGTCAAAGACCTACTTGACAGAAGGAGGTGCCTTTGTAGGTTTGGTTGTGGTTTTGTGGTTTTGTCTCATGTTCTGAAAATAGGCAGGGAAGTCGGTTTGTTTGGTTTGGAGTGAACTGTTTCTAGTAAGTCGTTTGGCAAGGCGAGTGTTTCTATGTCTGTGTATCCCACTGTTATCTATGGTTGTAGACATTAGAAAAGATATTGGATCAATGGATATGTCCTGTTTAGTAGAAAGCTTCCCAGAATTCATCCTGCACAATTTATGAATGGACTGCGGCTTGCCTTATCAATTGGCTACACCTGCTATCTTCCTAAGTTCCACTTTTCTTCCTGAATTCTGGCCACTCTCTAGAATAGGCTCATGTTTTTTTGTGCAAGATATATACCACCTCCAAGCTCTGTGACATGGCCATGTACTGGATAGCTCAAGGGAATGGCGAGCATCACAGAAAACTCAGAAATCACTATGACCATTAAAGACTCAGTGGAGAAACCCTGCTTTGGGCCTTTTGGTTACCTATTGTTCTGTTGCCCTAAATGTCAGGAAGGTCTTTGCCTTAGGCCACCCCTTTGTGAAGCCTGAAGAAAACAGTTTTCAAATGGAAATGAATGGGCATCACCTGTGGCTCTTTGCTTAATTGCTTTGAAAAAGATTGGCCCTGTGTGAGGCTGTTGCTTAGTTTCTCATCACCTGATGGATCTAAAGAAAGATTCCATGTGTACATACAAAACCAAAGTGGCAAAAAGAGCAGTCATTGTGGATGAAGTCTCTCGTCTTCCTCTGTAAGGTTCGTGACCTCCATCAAGTGAGAATAGGGATCCTTTGTCTCAAATGAGTTCCTCAAAGCCCTGCAGATTCTATCCCCTAGGTGCTTGGGTTTTATCATGACTCCAGTTCACATAAAGAATCTAAAACCCACAGTCAGTAGTCCTCAAATTGGAGAAGCGGAGCAGTATTAATGGCAGACCTATTTGATCACATCTTGTTCACAGGAAGTGTGTACAGCCACCCTCAGTTTAGTCAAATTAAGGGGCACGGGAGCTTATTTTTGACACTGGCTTGGGCGGAGCCCCTTATGGAATCCTCCAGCCAGAAGTTATGATGAGTGTCTATATGGAAGAAAATGTGGGTCATGTGGGAGTGTTTTGGTTTTAATTGTGGTCATTTGGGTGGTGGTTGGAAGTGACGACTGGGTCCACCTGGGCTTGAACTCTGGTGTGATTCCCCTTAGATACTGAGTTGAGGTACTGACCTCAGAGAAGTATTGCCATGAATTGAGTTGGGATATTAGGAGGCCACGCATGAGATTTGCCCTTGGAAACTGAGATCTAGGCCCAGGTTGGCTTTGCACAGAGCACTTGGAATCTCAGCCAGGGTATCACATAATTTTATTCTGAAAGACTTGGCAGCCATAGTTGAGAGTCAAAACACACATGGACCTCACATTGTAGACCTCAATGTGCCTAGCATCATGTGATCATTGGCCACTCTTTAGGAAGCCATGCTTATGAGAGTTCTCCAGAGCTTTCATTGAAATGAGCATCCTCACCATTAAATGGTTCCTGAATGAAGTGAAACCCACAGTGCCTTCAACTTCATCCTTGAAAAATGGCTAGATAAATACCGTGAAATTTTTTTAAATTTCCATGACCAGGTGGCACTGGAGAACCTTTGGATATCCTGTTGCTGACTATGAGTATACCAGACAGTGCCTGATGGACTGGGTTTCCAGAAAATGGTGTAGAGCAGAGATGCCAGTAATTTGGAGCCTGCTGATTAGTGGGCATAGAGCTGCAGTCGGCAGGTGTGTGATAAATCATCTGTGGTGGAGCCATGTGGATCTTCCATTGGCTTCCAAATTGCTTGTGACTGACATGGTGCAGCGAGCAGACCCTTATATGTAAAGGCGTATTTTTATTTGTAGAGTTTTTAGGGCAATGTTCAGAATCACGTTGCTATGGTCAAGAGGCAAGCTATTTGGGATAGAACCTTGGTGGGTGCATTCTCCTGCAGACCCTGACCCACCACACGTGAGAAACTCCCTCCAACACTTTGGCCCAGGTGGACTCCTTGTATTTTGTGAAGCAAATACCAAACTAACAGTGCAGCAGCAAGAAACACCACAAAATGTGGAGGATGACCAAATGGCTTCACAGTCCACACGGGGAGACACTTAGCCCCCAGTGACCACAGTTTACCTACAAAGATTGAATTCAGCACTGCTGACTCATGTTCATTGGAACATAAGAAACCATGTCCTCCAGGTCACATAGATGCAGACCCAGCTTTGATGCTCTCATTACAAAGGAATCTAAAGCTCCTGACAACAACATATATTTCAAGTGCCCAACCTCAGTGGCAGTTTCTGAAGAAGTCTTTAGGCCAGAAGAGCTCCATATTTGTGGAGTGTTTACCCTGTCCCTTACTTTAGTAAACTATTCTACCACCTCCAATGTTGTGAACTTTTGAGCATATTAAATTCCAGCTATGTATTCGCAGATTTTCTAACTCTTCTCCTCTAATGATGTATTACTTGGGGCGAGGGTAATGTCAAGGCATTGTTCTGGAAGAGAGTGAAATATTTCTCCATGTGTTTTTTTTTTTTCAATTATTTTATTTCATATTATTTTTTTATTTTTTTAATTGGGTGTTCAAAACATTACAAAGCTCTTGACATATTATATTTCATACATTAGATTCAAGTGGGTTATGAACTCCCATTTTTATCCCAAATACGGATTGCAGAATCATATGTGTTACACATCTGCATTTTTATAATGCCCTATTAGTAACTGTTGTATTCTGCTACATTTTCTATCCTCTAGTATCCCCACTCCCCTCCCATCTTCTCTCTCTACCCCATCTACTGTAATACATTTATATCTTTGTTAATTTTCCCATTCCCCTCACAACCTCTTATATGTAATTTTGTGTAACAATGAGGGTCTCCCTACATTACCATGCAATTTCCTTTATCTCTCTCTTTCCGACCCCCACCTCATGTCTCTGTTTAATGTTGATCTTTTCTTCCTGCTCTTCCTCCCTGCTCTGTTATTAGTTGCTCTCATTATATCAAAGAAGACATTTTTATTTGTTTTTTAGGGTTTGGCTAGCTTCACTAAGCATAATCTGCTCTAGTGCCATCCATTTCCCTGCAAATTCAATGATTTTGTCATTTTTTAATGATGCATAATACTCAATGGTGTATAAATGCCACATTTTTTTATCCATTCATCTACTGAAGGGAATCTGGGTTGGTTCCACAGTCTAGCAATTTTGAATGGTGCTGCTATGAACATCAATGTGGCAGTATCCCTGTAATATGCTCTTTTAAGGTCTTCAGGGAATAGTCTGAGAAGGGCAATAGCTGGGTCAAATGGTGGTTCCATTCCCAGCTTTCCCAGGATTCTCCATACTGCTTTTCAAATTTGCCACAACAGTTTGCAGTCCCACCAGAAATGTACAAGAGTACCCTATTCTCCACATCCTCGCCAGCACTTGTTGTTTGACTTCATAATGGCTGCCAATCTTACTAGAGTAGGATGGTTTCTTAGGATGATTTTAATTTGCATTTCTCTGACTACTAGAGATGGTGAGCATTTTTTCATTTACTTACTGATTGATTGTATGTCCTCCTCTGAGTAGTGTCGGTTCAGGTCCATGGCCCATTTTTTGATTGGGTTATTTATCATCTTATTGTCTAATTTTTTGAGTTCTTGGAATACTCTGGATATTAGGGCTCTATCTGAAGTGTAAGGAGTAAAAATTTGTTCCCATAATTTAGGCTCCCTATTTACCTCTCTCATTTTTTATCCTGCTGAGAAAAAACTTTTCAGTTTAAGTAAGTCCCATTTGATGATTCTTGTTATTAACTCTTCTGCTATGGGTGTCCTGTTAAGGAATTTGGAGCCCGGCCCCACATTATGTAGATCGGAGCCAACTTTTCCTTGTATCAGATGCAGAGTCTCTTATTTGATATCTAGCTCCTTGATCCACTTTGAGTTAACTTTTGTGCATGGCAAGAGGAGGGGATTCGGTTTCATTTTGTTGCATATGGATTTCCATTTTTTACAACACCATTTGTTGAAGATGCTATATTTCCTCCATTGCATGCTTTTAGCTCCTTTATCAAATATAGCATAGTTGTAGCTTTGTGAATTAGTCTTTGTGTCCTCTATTCTGTACCATTGGTCAACCTGCCAGTTTTGGTACCAGTGCCATGCTGTTTTTGTTAATATTGCTCTGTAGTATAGTTTTAAGTCCGGTATCGCTATACCGCCTGATTCACACTTCCTGCTAGAATTGCTTTTGCTATTCTGGGTCTTATATTTTTCCATATGAATTCCATGATTGCTTTATCTATTTTTACAAGAAATGCCATTGGGATTTTGATTGGCATTGCATTGAACCTATAGAAAACTTTTGGTAATTTCGCCATTTTGATGATGTTAGTTCTGCCTATCCAGGAACAGGGTATATTTTTCCATCTTCTAAGATCTTCTTCTACTTCTCTTTTTAGGGTTCTGTAGTTTTCATTGTATAAGTCTTTCACCTTTTTTGTTTGGTTGATTTTTAAGTATTTAATTTTTTTGAGGGTATTGTGAATGGAGTGTTTTTCCTCATTTCTGTTTCAGGAGGTTTGTCGCTGATATACAGAAATGCCTTTGATTTATGCGTTTTGATTGTATATCCTGCCACTTTGCTGAATTCATTTATTAGTTCTAGTAGTTCTTTTGTAGACCCTTTTGGGTCTTCTATGTATAGAATCATGTCACCAGGAAATAGTGATAATTTTCGTTCTTATTTTCCTATTTTTATGCCTTTGATTTCTTTCGTCTGTCTAATTGCTCTGGCCAGTGTTTTGAGAACTATATTGAATAGAAGTGGTGACAGAGGGCATCCCTGTCTTGTTCCAGATTTTAGAGGGAATGCCTTCAATTTTTCTCCATTCATAATGATGCTAGCCTGAGACTTAGCATAGATAGCTTTTACAATGTCGAGGTTAGTTCCTGTTATCCCTATTTTTCTAATGTTTTGAACATAAAGGGATGCTGTACTTTGTCAAATGCTTTTTCTGCATCTATCGAGATGATCATATAGTTCCTATCTTTAAGTCTATTGATGTGATGAATAACATTTATTGATTTTCGTATATTGAACCATCGTTGCATACCAGGGATGAATCCTACTTGATCCTGGTGAACAATTTTTTTGATTTGCCTTTGTATTCGATTAGGCAGATTTTTATTGAGGATTCTTGCATCTAGGTTAATCAGATATATTGGTCAGTAGTTCTCTTTCTTTGAGGTGTCTTTTTCTGGGCTTGGAATTAGGGTGATGTTGGCCTCATAAAATGAATTTGGCAGAGCTCCCTCTTTTTCTATTTCCTGAAATAACTTGAAAAGTATTGGTATTAATTCTTCTTTAAAGGTTTTGTAAAACTCCGCTGTATAGCCATCCGTTCCTGGGCTTTTCTTGGTTGGTAGTCTTTTGATTGCTTCTTCTATTTCATCCATTGATATTGGTCGGTTTAAATTGTGTGTATCCTCCTGACTCAGTTTGGGCAAATCATATGACTTAAGAAATTTATCGATGTCTTCACTATTTTCTATTTTATTGGAATAATGGTTTTCAAAATAATTTCTAATTGTCTTCTGTATTTCTGTAGCATCTGTTGTGATGTTGCCTTTTTCATCCCATATGTTAGTAATTTGAGTTCTCTCTCTTCTTTTCGTCTTTAGCATGGCTAAGGGTCTGTTGATCTTATTTATTTTTTCGAAGAAGCAACTTTTAGTTTTGTTAATTTTTTCAATAGTTTCTTTTGTTTCAATTTTGTTGATTTCCACTCTGATTTTAATAATTTCTTGCCTTCTGCTAAATTTGCTGTTGTTTTGCTCTTCCTTTTCTAGGGCTTTGAGATGAAGTGTGAGCTCACTTATTTGTTGGTTTTTCCTTTTTTTTCAGGAATGACCTCCAGGCGATGAATTTCCCTCTTAAAACTGCTTTCATTGTGTCCCATAGATTCCGATATGTTGTGTCTATAATTACATTTATCTCTAAGAATTTTTTGATTTCCTCCTTTATGTCTTCTGTAACCCATTGATCATTCAGTAACATATTGTTCATTTTCCATGTGATGTAGAATTTTTCCTTCCTTCTTTTATCATTGATTTCCAGTTTCATTCCATTATGATCAGATAAAATGCATGTTATTATCTCCACACCTTTATATTTACTGAGGGTTGCCCTATGGCATCATATATGGTCTTTTTTTGAGAAGGATCCATGTGCTGCTAAGAAAAAAGTATATCCACTTGATGATGGTTGATATATTCTATATATGTCAGTTACATGTTGGTTATTGATTGGATATTGAGTTCTATACTTTCTTTATTCAACTTTTGTTTGGAGGATCTGTCCAATGGTGATAGATGTGTGTTGAAGTCACCCATAATTATTGTGTTGAGGTCTATTTCATTTTGGAGCTTGAGGAGAATTTGTTTCATGAACATCGTAGCACCATTATTTAGTGCATAAATATTGATAATTGTTATGTCTTGTTGGTGAATGGTTCCTTTTAACAGTATATAATGTCCTTCCTTATCCCTTTTGATTAACTTAGTCTTGAAGTCGATTTTATTTGATATGAGGATGTCCACCCCTGCTTGTTTATGAGGATAAATGTGCATGGTGTATTTTTTCCCAACCTTTCACCTTCAGCCTGTGTGTCTTTGCATTTCAGATGTGTCTCCAGGAGGCAACATATTGTTGGATTTGTTTATTTAATCCAAGTTACCAGCCTATGTCGCTTTATTGGAGAGTTGAAGCCATTTACATTCAGAGTTACTATTGATGTATGGTTTGTACTGCCAGCCATGTTTGATTATTTATCTTTTTTTAAATTTAGTTTGTTTCTCCATGATAAGCTTTCACCCTGCCTCTGTCATTACCAAGGTACTTCCCACTGATGGTTTTGGTTGTTGTTTTTCATTTCTTTCTTGTGTAGTGTTTTTCTCAAGACGCTTTGTAAAGCTTGTTTTCTGGCTTCAAATTCTTTTAGCTTTTGTTTATCATGAAAGATTCTTATTTTATTGTAGTACCTGATGGTTAATTATGCTGGATACATAATTCTTGGTTGGCATCCATTGTCTTTCAGTGTTTGAAATACGTTTTTCCAGGATCTTCTCGCTTTCAGCATCTGTGATCAAATATCCGTTGTTAACCTTATTGGTTTACCACTGAATGTATTCTGCCTCCATTCTCTTGTAGATTTATTATTTTCTCTTTGTTCTGTATATTGGATATCTTCATAACAATGTGTCTTGGCATTCGTCTACTGTGATTTTGTGTGCTCTTGTACTGTATGCATCTACAATTTGTATATCCATTTCCTTTTTTATTTCTGGAAAGTTTTCTGTAATTATTTCATTCAGCAGTTTTCTCATTCCCTTGGTTTGAGTCTCTGTACCTTCCTCTATCCTGATGACTCGTAAGTGTGGTTTTATTTATGTTATCCCAAATCTCCTGGATGTTTTTCTTGTGATTTTTTTGCCAGCCTTTCTGAGTTGGCTGGACTCGTTTCAAGATGATATATTTTGTCTTCATTATCTGACGTTCTGGCTTCTACTTGCTCCACTCTGTTAGTGATACTCTCAATGGAGTTCTTAATTTGGTTTATCATTTCCTTCATTTCTAGAATTATTGTTTGATTTTTTTTATAATCTCTATCCACTGATAAAGATGCTTAACTTTTTCTTTTATATGTTTATGTAATTCATTTTCAATGTTTTCTTTTACTGTTTGGATTTTCTGTCTCGTATCTTCTTTAAGTTTCCATTCCATCTGTCTAAGGTATTCCTTGAGTTCTTTATATGACCACTTTTCTGATGAATCCTGGTCCTCCTGAATATTTAGGGTGTTCTTCGTTGTTTGTTCTCCTTTTCTTCCTTGCTTGTTTATGCTGCTCATGTTACTTCTTGTTCTGTTTGACTGCTGAGTTACTGTTTACTCTTATAAATTTATTTGATGCTTGGGAGGAAAGATTTTAGAAGGGAAGGGAAAAAGTCACTAAAGAGAATGAGAGTAGGCAGGTAGAATGCAAGGAATGGGAAATAAGAAAATTGAAAAGAAATGAAATACAATAGAAAAAATAGAAAATAAAGAATGAAAATGATTTTTTTAAAAAAATGATAATGATAATATAAAATTAAAATTAAAATTTTAAAAAATAATAATAACAAAATAGAGGAGGGGAGGGGGGATTGCAGAGGAAAGGAAAGGCAGCAGAATACAACAGTTACTAGTATGGTATTATGTAAAAATGTGGATGTGTAACCCATGTGATTCTGCAATCTCTACTTGGTTTAAAAAAGGGAGTTCATAACTCACTTGAAGCTAATGTATGCTAATGTATGAAATATGATATGTCAAGAGCTTTGTACGGTTTTGAACAACCAATAAAAAAATAAAATAAAATAAAATTATTTTGCCATTTAAAAAAAAAAAGAAAATAATTTTGAAGTTTATCTATGATCCAGGGGCAAGTTAAATGAAACAGTTTCCAGTTGTTAAGTCACCAAAAAATTTATTATTTCATGTGTTATTTATTTGCTTTGTAGTATGTTTAAATTTTATTTTTGGAAAGTTTTTAACCTTATTAAATTTGTTTATTTGTTGTGGGGGAAACAATTGTATATAGGTTAAGTATTGTTTATCAAAAATGCTTAGAACAAGAAGCATTTCAGATTTTGGATTTTTTTGGAATTATGGAATATTTATACACACATAATCTTGGGGATAAGACTCAAGTGTAAATATGAAATTCATTTATATTTCATACATGCCTTAGACCCATAGCCTGGAGGAAATTTCATACAACATTTTTAGTATACCTGCATTTTGACTGTAACCTGTCAAATGAAGCCAAGTAGGAAACTTTTCACTTGTCACATTCCAGTACTAAAACACGTTAGATTTGGCATTTTGGATTTGGGATTTGGGGATTAGGGGTGCCCAGTTTCCAGAGGGCAAATTCTATTTTTCTACTAAAGTAAACTCATTTATCATAGTAAGTTGTCCTAAGTTAATTATCTTTGTATCCACAAAATTCCTAAAACTTATTGTGGTGCCTATGTTTCTCCTTAAAATCATATTTCAAACATTTAATCTTGCTTCATTGAATAAAAACAAATCATATTTTCATCTAATTTTTAGATTCTTTAATTAATTAACACAATTGCTGTCTTATTAAAGGTTCTTTCACTTAAAATACATATTTTACATTGATATTAATAATAGATCTTCTGGAATTATCAATAAAATTTTTATACAATAGCTTTTTCTCCCTGTATTTTCAAACACCACTTAACTTGTGTGTTTGTGTTGCAAACAACTTAGAGCTGATTTTGTATTTTTACTTCAAATGACATTTTCTACACACTTTCATTTATTTTTTATAATTTATTCTTTTTTACTAGTTTTTTTAGTTGTTGATGCATCCTTATTTAATTAATTAATTTATATGCAGTGCTGAGAATCCAACCAGTGCCTCACACATGCTAGACAAGTGCTCTACCACTGATCCACAACTCTAGCCCACTCCAGTTTATTCTTAAAATTCACATTTTTTTTTAGTTTATGTATAGGTATTTTTTTATTGGCTCTACACAGCACTGGTATACTATCATATTTCTTTTTTTAATTGGTTCTTTTTATACATAACATTAAGATTATACATAACATTAAGATTCATTTTGGCATAATTATAAAAGCATGAAATATAATTTGCTCTAATTCAGTCCCCAGTACTTCCTCTTTTTCTCCTTTCCTCCCTCTTTCTGTTCCCTTCCCTCCACTCTACTGATCTTTCCGCTATTTACTTTTAGTTTGGGGGGATTGTGCAGGTGTGTGTTGTGTGTATACATAATGGTGAGATCCAATACGTTTTTTCCCTTTCATTTGTTGTTTTATGGTAATACCGTGTGATTATTTTTGTAGTGTTTAAGTTATTTTATGAGGATTTTGGAAAATAAAAGCAATAAATTTGTGTTCTCAGATGGTCATCATGAACCGGAAAAAAAAATAAAATAAAATAAAAAATTTTAAAACATTTTTTAAAAGTTAAAGAACAGCAACAAAAAAATGAAAATGAAAGAAAACAAAAAAAAAAAAACAAAAACAAAAAAAAAACAAATTAAAATAATAATAATAACAATAAATGCAGTCATAGATTGCAATAAACTTCTTTTCCAGTACGTAGAGCTGTGCCCACTGGGCCAAGCTTCTCCTTTCAATAAGTGGGAACCAATCACTGTGCAGCAGCTCTTCCTCCCAGACTGGGTGGGTGTCCAATCCTGAGTGCCTAGGGCCTTCTTTTGTGTTTCCTCAAGCCAGGCCCCACTCACCTGTGACACTCACCACAATACTGGCTACATGCCAGGTCTGCTGCTCCTAGGAGCCCTGTTTTCATGAACGCCTGGGAACACTCTCCCTGTTTGTCTCCCTCAGACCCTAAGTTTGTAGAGCTTAGGCCTGAGAACCCCCAGCGAATTTGCTTGCACTCCGGAAGCCATGCCCCCAGAAGCTGGAGCAAGAGACTTCAGTTTTCAGCACTGGTGGGAGCGGTGGCCTGGAGGTCTGCACCACGAGTCCCGTGCCACTCCTAATTCCCTCGGTCTGGCTATCGCGCTCAAGGGAGAGCTGGGAGGGGCTCTTAAGATTTCCCCACAAGTTCGCAAATTTACAGGAATTTGTTTCACTTTCAATCACTTCCTGCTTCAGGACACATGTATTCTTCCATGTTTCTTGACAGGTCTTTTCATGAGAGTTCTTTCAAGACACATTACTTTCAATTTCCATAATCACTTTTGAAGCAAAACTCACATAAACTTTATGATGAATTATAACTCTGATATTACCATTAGATGTATGACTGGTTGGAATTAATGATTGCATAACGATATAGGATTTCTTATATATTTTCAGATAAAAATTCAATCCATTATTTAAAGTGGAACGAGTTATATTATTTATTCACAGTATGGTCTATTCATGCATTATCTCTATATTCATAGACGCAGTGTACACTTCTTTATACCCCCAATACTAATTTATATGTCTTCAAAATATTGCTCCCTGAAATGTTGGAAGAAATACTCATGTCACCTGATCTACTTATACATTTAATCACAGAAATATTCGGAACACAAAATGCAAAGCTCACACTTATGTTTGTATCAAAGCCTAAAAGGAAAGTAAACATGGATTACTAAAAACCTCCATGTCCAGCTTGCCTAATGCTCTCAAATATCAATCCTATTGGTGACTACATATTTGTTTCTTCTTAAGATTATATATTCAAACTCAACCCTACTGAAAATGTCTAATCCTATCCCTCACTTTATACATTGCCTGATTTCATTATGGCTCTATTTCTATCTGTTTCCTACATATTTTCCCCAGTTCATCATTGTGATTGACTCTTCACATGTGCTGACATTTACATTCACACTCTAATCGATAACCTATTGCTAATAAACGTTTGTTCCTAATCCTATACTCATTCTTTTTCTAAACCTACCGACTATCTTCCTAATCCTACCGACTATCCTTTTTTGACTGGATATTCTCTTCTACATTCAATCAAGCAAGGTACAAGGTCTTATGCCATTGTATATTGATCTATCTGAGACCTCTGTGCAGAATGTAATTTTATTCTAAGTATCACAATCAAGGGTCCAATGCCCTTCTGGGCTTCAAATGTTACCTAGATTTCTAGTTTCACACTTATATTTCACATATATATTCTAGTAAATATCGCAGTTTCAAATACCATTATTCATTCTGCAGGATGATTCCTAAACAAAATCCAACATGTTATTGACCCTAAACATACACTGTTCCCTCAATCTAACTTTACAGAAGAGCAGGGATAGAGTTGGTCTTACAATACAGGAATGTAGGGGATCTTCCACCTGCTGAGAACCTCAAAGGTCCATGCAGACATGATCCCTGGAAAAGAGGTAGGCAGCTATGAAGGACCTGAGAGAGCAAAAGTCATCTTCCATGGCAAACAACCTTGTCAGGATGAAGGGGTGTGTCTGAATCAGCCACTTTCTTCTTAATGTAGAGAAGATGGACCAAACAAGGTCTGTGTGGAGAGCTGTTCCCGTGTGTCTATGGGTGATATACCATTCTAACTTGTGACAGTGTCACAGGAAGTAGGGGCAGCCTCCATCTCATGGGACCCTTGGAAGCAGCTATTAGGACAAAGTGTTTGCCAAGGCATTGACCTCATTCAGTTCCTGAAGGAAGTGACCTACCTTACTTCTTTGGTGATGGAACTCTCTGAACTTGGGATCCAGGAAGCCAGGCATCCAGAGCCAGTCCCAGTCCCAGTACCAGTGGGCTCACTTGTTTTGTTTTACCAATGACAGATTCTGTCTTTCTTGGTACCTACTGATGTGAGGATGGCCAAATATCAGGAGAGCTCTGAAGACGGGCCTTTCCTTAGTAAGTAGGTAGTGACTCACCGCTGGCTCCTAACAACTACACAGAGTTGGCCAAGGAGACCAGATCTGCCACAGTACAGGCCATTTCGGGTGAACATAGTAGGGCCCGCTAGTCAGAGGACACTCTGGATATTCAGAGACTTACTTGGGGGAAGGAGGTGCTTTGTGTTTGTGGGTGTGAGTTTGTGGTTTTGTCTCATTTTCTTAGAATAGGTAGGAAAGCTGGTATGTCTGGTTTGCAGTGGACTGTTTCTAGATAGTCTTTTGACAAGGCAAGTGTTTCTATGTCTGTGTATAACACTGTGTCCGTGGTTGTAGACATTAGAAAAGAGAATGCATCAATGAATGTGTCCTGTCTAGTAGAAAGCTTCCCAGCATTCATCCTGCCCAATTTATGACTGCACTGCAGGTTGCCTTATCGATGGGCAACACCTACTATCTTCCTAAGTTTCAGATTTCTTCCTGAATTCTGACCAATCTGCAGAATAGTCTCATGGTTTTGTGTCCAAGATAGGTACCACCCCAAGCTCTGTCACATGGCCATGTACTGAATAGCTGAAGGTAATGGCGAGCTTCTTAGAAAACTCAGATATCAGTGTGACCAGGTAAGTCTCAGTGGAGAAACCATGCTTTGTGCCATTTGCTTACCTATTTTTCTGTTTCACTGAATGACAGGAAGGTCTTTGCCTCAGGGCACCCCTTTGATAAGCATGAAAAAAACAGTTTTCATATGGAAATGATTGGGCATCACCCGTGGCTCTTTGCTTAATTGCTTTGAATGGGATGTGTCTGAATCAGCCTCTTGGCCCTGTGTGAGGCTGTGGCTTATATTTTCAGCACCTGATGGATATAAAGAAAGATCCCATGTGTGCATCCAAAACTAAAATGGCAAAATTCAGTCATTGTGGATGATGTCTCTCTCCTTCCTCTATTAGGTTGCAGACAATCATCAAGTGAGTATAGGGATCCTTTGGGTCAAATGAGTTTTTCAAAGCCATGCAGAGGTGCTTGGGTTTTCTCATGATTCCACTTCACATAAAGAATCTAAACCCCACAGTCAGTAGGCCTCAAATTGGAGAAGCAGAGTAGTTGTAATGGCAGGCCTATTTGATCACTCCTGGTTCACAGGAATGGTGTCCAGGCCACCCTGACTTTAGGCAAATGAGGGCCAAGGGAGCTTATTTTGGACACTCTCTTGCGCTGCACCCCTCATGGAAATCTCCAGCCAGAGGTTAAAATGAGGGTCTATGTGGAAGAAGATGAGGGCCATGTGGGAATGTTTTGGTTTTAATTTTGGTAATTTGTGTGGCAGTTGGAAGGGATGACTGGGTCCCCCTCGGCTTGTACTCTGGTGTAATACTCCTTAGAGACTGAGTTGTAGAACTGACCTCAGAGAAGTATTGCCATGAATTGTGTGGGGATGTTAGGAGGCCACGCATGAGAGTCGCCCTTGGAAACTGAGATCTATGCCAAGGGTGGCTTTCCACAGAACACTGAGAATCTCAGCCAGGATATCACATGATTTTATTCTGAAAAACTTGGCAGCCATAGTTGAGAGTCAAAACACACATGGACCTCACATAGTAGACCTCAATGGGCCTGGCTTCATGTGACCTTTTGGCCACTATTTGGGATGCCTTGCCTGTGATTGTTCTCCAGAGCTTTCATTGAAATGAGCTTCCTTAACATTTAATGGTTCCTGAATGAATTGAAACCCACAGTGACTACAACTTCTTCCTTGAATAATGGCTAGATAAATACCATGAAATTTTTGAAATTTCAATGACCAGTTGGCACTGGAAAACCTTTGGATGTCCTGATGCTGATCATGAGTATACCAGACAGTGCCTTGATTGACAGGGTTTCATAAAAATGGTGTAGAACAGAGATGCCAGTTAGTTGGTGCCTGCTGATTAGTGGGCCTAGAGCAGTGGTGAGCAGATGTGTGACAAAACATCTGTGGTGAGGCCACGTGGAACTGCCATTGGCGTCCAAATGGCTTGTGACTGATATGGTTTCAGCCAACAGACCCAATAGGAAAAGGCATCTTGTTATATGGAGAGGTTTCAGGGAAATGTTCAGAATCAGGTTGCTATGGTCAAGGGGGAAAGCTATGTGGGATAGAAGCCTGGTTATTGCATTCTCCTGCAAACCCTCACCCACCACACGTGAAAGAACTCCCTCCAACAATGTGTCCCAATTGACCTCCTTTATTTCGTGAAGCAAATACCAAACTCCCAGTGCAGCAGCAAGAAACACCACTAAAAGTGGAGGATGAACAAATGTCTTCCCAGTTAGCACAGGGAGAAACTTAGCCCCAGTGTCCACAGTTTAGCTACAAAAAAATAATTCAGCACTGCTGCCACATGTTCAATGAAAAATAAGAAACCATATCTTACAGGTCACATATATGCAGAACCAGCTTTGATGGTCTCTCTATAAAAGAACTAAATCTCCTGAAAACAACATGTATTTCAAGTGCCCAACCTCAGAGGCAGTTTCTCAAGAATTTTTTAGGCCAGCAGAGCTCCATGTTTGAGGAGTGTTTACCTTTTGCCTTACTATTTTGAACTCTGCTACCACCTCCAAGGTTGTGAACTCCTGAGCAAATTCCATTCCAGATATGTATTCACAGATTTTCTAACTCTTCTCCTCTAACTGTATCTTACTTTGGTAAAAGATAATGTCAAGGCATTGTTCTGGATGAGACTGGGAAGATTTTGGGGTAGCACATATTTGCATAGACATTGGATTCATTTTTCAATTTCCCTTTAAAACACTGAATCTCTAACCCTAACCAATTCCAAACTAGACTCTGACTACTAATCCTAATATGATGGAGAAAAATAACAAAAAACAGAAAAGAAGTACAAGCAGTTCAGAGGAGGCAAGGTGTATACTTGGACTTGCCTTTTGCATAATATAGGGTAGGAATTATAAATCTTGCAAATTTTTTTTGAAATAGTTCTCCATGTGTTTTTAAAGTTAACAAATATGTGAATTCCTTTCTCCCTTTCTCTGTAGCCTATTAAGCACATGTATTTTTATATGCACATATAGAATTCTACCTGGTACCACACGTACATTCTTGTGAGGTGGTTGACTTGGCAGATACAAATTGTGAGAAGAGATCACTCCTCGTAAATGCTATTGGAACTGAAATTTCAAACTATGGGTGAACTTTCTAGTTGAACAACATTATACATAAATCCATGTTCAGTATAATGAATATTTTTGGATCTGTGGATGATATATATTTCATGATGGATTTTGATTGGCATATATATTGTTAGTTTTTAATGTCTCTCTCTCTGTCTCTCTCTCTCTCTCTCTCTCTCTCTCTCTCTTCTCTCTCTCTCTCTCTCTCTCTCTCTCTCTCTCTCTCTATATATATATATATATATATATATATATATATATATACTCTCCAGATATTTCAAAATATGTAATATATGTGACTTATTATACACGCCCTAAATTCATTCATATTCATTTATGTGGATTTATAATCAACTTTTCACAAGATTATTTTCCAAACTATTCATCCACCTGAAATTCATATTTGTTTCCTAGTACTGACAACTAACTTCAGTGAATGGTGTATACAAATCCTAATATTTCTACAGTAACTAACCCAGTTTAACATCAATGCAAGTAGATTCCTATGGGACATGCTATGTATTTTGACGTTCATATTTATTCAACAGTGGGACATTATTATTTCTTCAGTTTATGCACATCATAATATATATATTTCATCCAAAAGTTCAAAAATATATAGGAATTTGTTTCACTTCCAATCACTTCCTGCTTCTGAAAACATGTATTCCTCCATGTTTCTTTACTGCTCTTTTCATGAGACTTCTTTCCAAACACATTATTTTCGATTTCCATAATCAATTTTGAAGTAAAACTCACACACTCTTCATGAAAATCCTAATACTAATATTATCATTGATGTATAACTGGTTGTAATGAATGTCTGTATATCAATATTTGATTTCCTGTATTTTTTCAGATATCAATTCAATCCATTATTTATAGTGGAATGAGTATATGTTTTATTCAGAGTATGTTCCATTCATGCATTATCTGTATATTCATAGAAACAGGGTACACCTGTTTGTACCCCCAATACTAATTTATACGTCTTCAAAATATTGCTCCCAGAAATGGTGGAAGATATACTCATGTCACCTGATCTACATATATATTTTATTACAGTAATATTATGGACACAAAATGCAAAGATCACACTTATGATTGTACCAAAGCCTAAATGGAAAGTGAGCATGGATTAGTAATAACATCCATGTCCAGGTTGCCTAATGCTCTCAAATGTCAATCCAATTGGTGACTACATATTTGTTTCTTGCTAAGATTATATATTCAACCTCAACCCTGTTGAAAATGTCTAATCCTATAACTCACATTATACTTTGCCTGATTTCCTTTTGTCTCAATTGATATTTACTTTCCTACATATTTTCTCCAGTTCATCATTGTGAATGAATTCTTCACATGTGCTGACATTTACATTCACTCTCTACCCGAAACCCTATTGCTAAAAAAGTTTTGTCCAAATCCTATACTCACTCTTCTTTCTAAACCTACTGACTATCTTCCTAATCCTATCGACTATCCCTTTTTGACTGCATGTTCTCTTCGACATTCAATCATCCAAGTAAAGGTCCTATGCCATTGTATAGCGATTAATCAGAGACATCTGTGCAGAACATAATTCAAAGCTAAGTATCCTACCCAAGGGCCCAATACACTTCTGGGCTTCAAAACTTACATAGATTTGGGTTTTCAAACTTATATTTCACCTATATATTCTTTTAAATTTCGCAGGGTCCCAATAACATTATTCATCCCGCAGAATGATTCCCAACCGAATTCGAACCTGTTATTAACCCTAACAATATGCTGTTCCCTCAATCTACCTTTACAGAGGAGCAGGGATAGAGTTGGTCTTACAATACAGGAATGTAGGGGATCTTCCACCTGCTGAGAACCTCAAAGGTCAATGCAGAAATGATCCTTGGAGAAGTTGTAGGCAGCTATGTAGTACCAAAGAGAGCAAAAGTCTTCTGACATGGTAAAGAACCTGGACAGGATGAAAGGATGTGTCTGAATCAGCCTCTCTCTTCTTAATGTAGAGAAGATGGACCAAAGCAGGCCTGTATGGGAGAGAAGTTCCCCGGTGCATATGGTTGATATACCATTCTAACTTGTGACAGTGTCACAGAAGTAGGAACAGCCTCCATCTCATGAGACCCTTGGCAGCAACTGTTAGGACAAAGTGGTTGCCAAGGCAGTGACCTCATTCATTTCATGAAGAAAGTGACTTCACCTAACTTACTTGGTGATGGAACTCTCTGAACTTGGGATTCAGGAAGCCAGGCATCCAGAGCCAGTCCCAGTAACAGTCCTAGTGGGATCACATGTTTGGTTTTACCAAGGGCAGAGAGAGTCTTTTTTGGTACCTACTGATGTGAGAATGGCCAAATGCCAGGACAGCTCTGAAGAGGGTCCTTTCCTAAGAAAACAGCTAGTTGGTCATCGCTGGCTCCTGACAACTTCACAGATTTGGCCACGGACACCAGATCTGAGACAGGGCAGGCCAGTTCAGGGTAACAATATGGTCCACAGTCAGAGGACACTCCGGATTGTCACAGACATATTGGGGGAAGGAAGTGCCTTTGTGGGTGTGGGTGTGAGTTTGTGGTTTTGTCTCATGTTCTGAGAATAGGTAGGAAAGGCGATTTGTTTGGTTTGGAGTGGACTGCTTCTAAAAAGTCGTTTGACAAGGTGAGTGTTTCTATATCTGTGTATCTCACTGTGTCCGTGGTTGTAGACATAAGAAAAGAGAATGCATCAATGGATATGTCCTGTCTAGAAGAAAGTTTTCCATCATTCATCCTACCCAATTTATGACTGGACTGCAGGTTGCTTTATGGATGGGCAACCCCTACTATCTTCCTAAGTTCCTCTTTTCTTCCTAAATTTTGGCCACTACCCAGAATAGGCTCATGGTTTTGTGTCCAAGATATGTAACACCTCCAAGCTCTGTGACATGGCCATGTACTGGATAGCTGAATGGAATGGCGAGCATCTCAGGAAACTCAGATATCAGTGTGACCAGGAAAGTCTCAGTGGAGAAATACTGTTTTGGGCCTTCTGCTTACCTATTTTTCTGTTGCCCTGAATGTCAGGAAGGTCCTTACCTCAGGCCACTCCTTTTTGAAGCCTGAAGTAAACAGTTTTTAAATGCAAATGAATGGGCATCACCTGTGGTGCTTTGCTTAATTGCTTTCGAAAGGGATGTGTCTGAATCAGCTGCTTGCCTCTGGGTCAGGCTATGGATTAGATTCTCAGCACCTGATGGATATAAAGAAAGTTCCCATGTGTGTATTGAAAACGAAAATGGTAAAAATATCAGTCATTGTGGATGAAGTTTCTTGCCTTCCTCTGTTAGGTTCCTAACCTCCATCAAGTGAGAATAGGATCCTCTGGGTCAAATGAGTTCTTTGAACTCCTGCAGAAGTGCTTGGGTTCTCCCATGATGCCAAATCACATAAAGAATCTATACCTGACAGTCAGTTGGCCTCAAATTGGAGAAGCAGAGCAGTATTAAAGGCAGGCCTATTTGATCACTCCTGGTTCACAGGAAGGGTGTCAAGGCCACCCTCATTTTAGGCAAATGACGGGCAAGGGTGCATATTTTGGACATTGCCTTGGGCTGCGCTCCTCATGGAAACCTCCAGCAAGAGTTTATGATGAGTGTCTATATGGAAGAAGATGAGGGTCATGTGGGAATGTTTTGGTTTCAATTGTGGTCATTTGTGTGGCGGTTGGAAGAGATGACTGGGTCCACATGGGCTTGAACTCGGGTGTGATTCTCCTTCGAGACTGAGTTCTGGAACTGACCTCAGAGAAGTATTGCCATTAATTGTGTTGGGATTGTAGGAGGCCACGCATGAGAGTCACCCTTGAAACCTGAGATTGGGCCCTGGGTGGCTTTCCACAGAGCACTGAGAATCTCAACCAGGATATGACATGATTTTATTCTGAAAGACTTGGCAGCCATAGTTAAGAGTCAAAACACACATGGACCTCACATTTTAGACCTCAATGGTCCTGTCTGCATATGACATTTTGACCACTCTTTGGAAAGCCTTGCCTGTGAGAGTTCTCCAGAGCTTTCATTGAAATGAGCTTCCTCACCATTTAATGGTTCTTGGATGAATGAAAACCCCAAAGTGCCTCCAACTTCATTCTTGAACAATGGATAGATAAATACCATGAAATTTTTGAAATTCCCAATGACCAGGTGGCACTGGAGAACCATTGGATGTCCTATTGCTGCTCATGAGTGTACCAGACAGTGCCTTGATTGACTGGAGTTCTTGAAAATGGTGTGGAACACAGATGCCAGTAAGTTGGAGCCTGCTGAGTAGTGGGCCTAGAGCAGTGGTGTGCAGTTGTCTGATAATATATTTGCGGTGTGGCCATGTGGGTGTGTCATTGGCTTCCAAATGGCTTGTGACTGACTTGGTGCAGCCAGCAGAAAATTATATGAAAAGGCATCTGGTTATATGGACAGGTTTCAGGGCAATGTTCAGAATCAGGTTGCTATGGTCAAGGGAGCAAGAAATGTGGGATAGAAGCCTGGTTGGTGCATTCTCCTGAAGTCCCTGACCCACCACACCTTACAGGACTCCCACCAGCACTGTGACCCATTTGAAATCCTTGTATGTTGTGAAGCAAATACAAAACACCCAGTGCAGCAGCAAGAAACACCACGAAAATTGGAGAATGACCAAATGGCTTCAAAGTCCACACAGGGAGACACTTAGCCCCCAGTGGCCACAGTTTATCTACAAAGAGAGAATTCATCACTGCTTCCTCATGTCATTAGAAAATAAGAAACCATATCCTCCAGGTCACATAGATGCAGACCCAGCTTTGATGGTCTCCGTACACAGGGAGCTAAAGCTCCTGACAACAACATATTTTTCAAGTGTCCAACCTCAGAGGCAGTTTCTCAAGAAGTCTTAATGCCAGCATAGCTACCTGTTTGTGGAGTGTTTACACTGTCCCTTACTTTTGGAAACTCCTCTACCACCTCCAAGGTTGTGAACTCCTGAACATTTTCCATTCCAGGTATGTATTCACAGATTTTCTAACTCTTCTTCTCTAATTGTGTCTTACTAGGGGCGAAGAGATTGTCAAGGCATTGTTCTGGATGATAGTGGGAATTTTTTGTAGCACATATTTGTATACACATTGGATTTATTTTCCTATTTTCCATTTGAAATACTGAATAACTGACACTAACCCATACCCTAATAGACTCTTACTACTAATCCTAATATGATGGAGTAAAATAACCCAAACAGAATAGAAATGCAAGCATTTCAGAGGAGGCATGGTGTATAGTTAGACTTGGCTTTTGCATGATAAAGTGTAGGTGTTATAATTCAAGTTAATTTTTAATTGAAATAGTTCCATGGGTACTTAAAGTAAACAAATATGTGAATTCCTCTCTCCCTTTCTCTGTAGCCTATTCAGCACATGTATTTTTATATGCACATATAGAATTCTACCTGGTACCACAGGTACACTCTTGTGAGGTGGCTGACTTGGCAGATAGAAATTGTGAGAATAGATCACTCCGCCTAAACGCTGTTGAAACTGAAATTTCAAACTATGGGTGAGCTTCCTAGTTGAACAACATTATACATAAATCCATGTTCAGTAAAATGAATATTTTTGGATCTGTGGATGATATATATTTCATGGTGAATTTCGATTGGCATATGTATTACTAATTTTTAATGTCTCTGTGTGTTTGTGTGTGTGTGTGTGTGTGTGTGTGTATATATATATATATATATATATATATATACACACACACACACACTAAATTTTTTTAAAATATAAAATATATGTGTCTTATTATACACTCCCTAAATTCATTCATATTCATGTATGTGGATTTAGAGTTAACATTTCACAAGATTATTCACGGAAATATTCATCCACCTGAAATACATATTTTTTCCTAGAAATGAAAAATAACTTCAGTGAATGGTGGATACAAATCCTAATATTTCTACAATAATTGATCCAGTTTGTCATCAATGCAAGTAGATTCCTATGGGACATGATGTGTATTTTGATGTTCATTTTTATTCACCACTGGTATGTTACAATTTCTTCAGTTTATGCACATTATAGGATATATATTTCATCCATACGTTAGCAAAATTATAGGCATTTGTTTCACTTTCAATCATTTTCTGCTTTAGAACACATGTAATCCTCCATGTTTCTTGACTGGTTTTTTCATGAGACTTCATTCCAAACATATTATTTTCGATTTCCATAATCAAATTTGAAGCAAAACTCACACACCCTTCATGATAAAGTATAAACCTAATATTACTATTAGATGTATAACTGGTTGGAATGAATGATTGTATATCAATATAAGATTTCTTATATATTTTCAGATATCAAATCAATCCATTATTTAAAGTGGAACCAGTTATATTATTTATTCACACTATTGTCTATTCATGCATTGTCTCTATATTCATAGACACAGAGTACACCTCTTTGTAAACCCAATACTAATTTATACGTCTTCAAAATTTTGCTCCCAGTAATGGTGGAAGAAATACTCATGTCATCTGATCTACATATACATTTTATCAGAGTAATATTCTGGACACAAAAAGAAATGGTCACACTTATGTTTGCACGAAAGCCTAAATGTAAAGTGAACATGGATTACTAAAACCATCCATATCAAGTTTGGCTAATGCTCTCAAAATTCAATCCTATTTGTGACAACATATTTGTTTCTTGCTAAGATTATATATTCAACTCAACCCTGTTGAAAATATCTAATCCTATCTCTCACTTTATACTTTTTCCTGATTTCATAATGTCTCTATTTATATCAGCTTTCCTACATACTTTCCGCAGTTCATCATTGTGACTGACTCTTCAATTGTGCTGACACTTACATTCACACTCTAATCCAAACCCTATTGCTAAGGAACTTTTGTTCCAAATCCTATACTCACTCTTCTTCTTAAACCTACTGACTATCTTCCTAATCCTACCCATTATCCCTTTTTGACTGGATGTTCTCTTATACATTCAATAATCCAAGGTACAGGGGTCTAATGCCATTGTATATCGATCTATCTCAGACATCTGTGCAGAACATAATTCAACGCTAAGTATCACAATCAAGGGCCCATCCCCATTCTGCGCTTCAAATCTTACTTAGATTTCTGTTTTCATACATATATTTCACCTATATATACTTATAAATGTCGCAGGTTCCCAGTACCATTATTCATCCAGCAGAATGATTCCTAATTCAAATTGAACATATTATTAACCCTAACCATACACTGTTCCCTCAATCTAACTTTACAGAAGAGCAGGGACAGAGTTGGTCTTACAATACAGGAATGTAGGGGATCTTCCACCTCCTGAGAACCTCAAGGTCCATGCAGAAATGATCCCTGGAGAAGATGTAGACAACTATGAAGGACCTGAGAGAGCAAAAGTCAGCTTCCATGGAAAACAACCTGGTCAGGATGAAGGGTTGTTTATGAATCAGCCTCTCTCTTCTTAATGTAGAGAAGATGGACCAAACCAGGTTGGTGTGGAGAGCTGTTCCTAGGTGCCTATGGTTGATATACCATTCTACCTTGTGAAAGTGTCACAGAAAGTAGGGGCAGCTTCCATCTCATGGTAGTCTTGGAAGCAACTGTTAGGACAAAGTGGTTACCAAGGCAGTGATCTGATTCAGTTCCTTAAGGAAGTGACCTCACCTCACTTCTTTGTTGATGGAACTCTCTGAACTTGGTATCCAAGAAGCCAGGCACCAAGAAGGCAGTCCCAGTCTTAGTGGTCTCACTTGTTTGGACTTACCAAGGACAGAGTCAGTCATTCTTGCTACCTACTGATGTGAGGACGGCCAAAACCAGGAAAGCTCTGAAGAGGGGCTTTTCCTGAGAAAGTAGGTAGTGGCTCACTGCTGGCTCCTGACAACTTCACAGAGTTGGCCAAGGAGACCAGATCTGAGACAGGACAGGCCATTTCATTGGAACATAGTATGGCCCACCAGTCAGAGGACACTCCGGATAGTCACAGACCTACATGGGGGAAGGAGGTGTCTTTGTGGGTGTGGGTGTGGGGTTGTGGTTTTGTCTCATATTCTGAGAATAGGTAGGAATGGCGGTTTGTTTGGTTTGGAGGGAACTGTTTCTAGTAAGTCATTTGACAAGGCGAGTGTTTCTATGTCTGTTTATACCACTGTGTCCCTGGTTGTAGACATTAGAAAAGAAAATGCATCAATTGGTGAGTCCTGTCTAGTAGAAAGCTTCTCAGCTTTCATCCTGCACAATTCATGAATGGACTGCGGCATGACTTATCGATGGGGAACACCTGCTAACTTCTTAAGTTCCTGTTTTCTTCCTGAATTGTGTGCACTCTCCAGAATAGGCTCATAGTTTTGTGTCAAATATATGTACCACCTCAAATCTCTGTGACATGGCCATGTACTGGATAGCTGAAGGGAATGGCGAGCATCTCAGAAAGCTCAGATATCAGTGAGACCAGGAATGCCTCATTGGAAAAACCCTGCTTTGGATATTTTGCTTACCGATTCTTCTGTTGCCCTGAAAGTCAGGAAGGTCTTTGCATCAGGTGTGTCATGTGGGAGTGTTTTGGTTTTAATTGTGGTCATTTTTGTGGCCGTTGGAAGACATGGCAATGTCCACCTGGGCTTGAACCCATATGTGATTCCCCTTAGAGACTGAGTTCTGGAACTGACCTCAAAGAAGTATTGCCATGTATTGTGTTGGGATTTTAGGAGGCCACGCATGAGAGTCGCCCTTGGAAACTGAGATCTAGGCCCAGGGAGGCTTTCCGAAGAGCACTGGAAATCTCAGGAAGGACATCACATGATTTTATTCTTAAAGACTTGGCAGCCATCGTTGCAAGTCAAAACACACATGGACCTCACATTGTAGACCTCAAATGCCTGGCTTAATGTGACCTTTTAGCCTGTCTTTGGGAAGCCTTGCCTGTTAGAATTCTCCAGAGCTTTCATTGAAATGAGCTTCTTCTCCATTTAATGGTTCCTGAATAAATTGAAACCCACAGTGCCTTCAACTTCATCCATGAAAAATGCCTAGATAAATATCATTAAAGTTTGGAAATTCCCATCACCTGGTGGCACTGGATAACCTTTAGGTGTCCTATTACTGATCATGAATGTACCAGACAGTGCCTTGATTGACTGGGTTTCATGAAAATGGTGTAGAAGAGAGATGCCAGTAACTTGGAGCCTGATGAGTAGTCGGCCTAGAGCAGTGGTGTGCAGGTGTGTGTTAAAACATCTGTGGTGGGCTGATGTGGATATGCCATTGGCTTTCAAATGCCTTGTGACTGATATAGTGCAGCCCCCATACCCTTGTATGTAAAGGCATCTTGTTATATGGACAGGTTGAAGGGCAATGTTTAGAATCAGATTGCTGTGGTCAAGGGGGCAAGCTATGTGGGATATAAGCCAGGTTGGTGCATTCTCCTGCAGACCCTTACCCACCACACATGACAGAACTCCCTCCATCACTGTGTCCCAGTTGAACTTCTCGTATTTTGTGAAGCAAATACCAAACTCCCAGTGCAGCTGCAAGAAACACCACGAAAAGTGGAGGATGACCAAATGGCTTCACAGTCCACACTGCAAGATACTTAGCCCCCAGTGGCAACAGTTTACCTATAAAGAGAGAATTCAGCCCTACTGCTTCATGTTCATAGGAAAAAAAGAAACCATGTCCTCCAGGTCATATAGATGCAGACCCAGCTTTGATGGTCTCACTACAAAGGAAGCTAAAGCTCCTGTCATCAACATATATTTCAGGTGCCCAATCTCAGAGGCAGTTTCTCAAGAAGTCTTTAGGCCAGCAGAGCTCCATGTTTTTGGAGTTTTTACCCTGTCCTTTACTTTTGGAAACTCCTCTACAACCTCGAAGGTTGTGAACTCCTGAGCATTTTCCATTACCGATATGTATTCACAGATTTCTAACTCTTCTCCTCTAATTATGTCTTACTTGGAGTGAAGGAAATGTCAAGGCATTGTTCTGAATGAGAGTGGGAAGATTTTTGGGTAGCACATATTTGCCTACACATTGGATTCATTTTCGAATTTTCCATTCGAAATACTGAATCCCTGACTGTCAGGGGTAGAAGGAATTCTTCTTCAAAGAACAGCCTGACACTTACAAGAAACAGCCCCCAGGAGACATCCTGTCTGGAAGACATCCTGTAGCCATATATGTCCCTGAGACATCCTGTGGCCATCTTTCTTCCAGAAACATCCTGAAGTTATCTCACCTTGTGAAGACATCCAGGAACTGCTGATAAGAGAGCTTTCCCATATCCAGCATATTAATACCCATGTGTGAACAATAAAATTTTGCAGCTTGATCAGAACTCCTGTGTTGCTCTCATCTCTCATGCCTCTTGTCCCTTCATTCCTCCCCATCTAGGTTCGCTGACCACGTTGATGTGTCCTGCCGGCCGGGACATCTGGCGCCCACCGACTGGGGCTCAAGCCTTTGACTGAGGGGGAACCCCTTCCTCCTGGAAGACTTGGTCAAGAGGAGCTCACGATCGCCTCAGCAGACACCACCCGGAGACATATCCAGGAGGAAGGTGGGGATGATGCACGGTGAGTGACGCACCATGTGACAAGCAGTATCGTCACATGATTTGTTTATTTCAGGCCTCAAGGAGTCCTTCAAGACATGAGGGGCACATGTTAAGAAAAAGGACTTAAAATTTTTCTTTTCATACATAGGAGAATTGTGTCCATGGTTTCCTCTTGAAGGGACCATTGATGGCAAAAATGGCTTAGAGTAGGAGACTGTTTAAAAGATTATTATGAATCATTTGGCCCAGAAAAAAATGCCAGTTCCCACCTTTTCTTACTGGAACTTAATTAATGAAATTCTTAAAAGTTTTCGCTTTGACAATGGTACCTTACAACTTGTCAGGATTGGGAAAGAGATTATGCAAAAGACCTCTCGTCCCCCCTCTGCATGCCCATCATTAGTATAGACATAGAACCTTCTCAGTCTTCCCAGGACCCTGAGAACCTTCCTGGTCCCCCTCAAAATACGACCCTAATTAATAAGGCTCCAATGATTAAAAACCACCTTTATCCAGTTTTAAATCCCAGAGACACATTGACCCCTGGGGAGGACGCTATCTTGGAGAAGGAAGCAGCTCTCTACGATTCAGAACACCCGCGACCTCTCAGGACCGTGCCACAGCCTATAGGATTTACCAAGCGAAGGTGAAAGCACCTATGTAAAACATCTTGCCTTTGAAAATGCTAACCCAGCATGTCAGAATGTTCTTCAACCACATAAGGATAAAGGGAAACTTTCTGAAGTTATTAGACTCTGTGCAGACGTGGGTGCAGCCCATGCCATGGGTCTGGCTTTAGGGACCGCCTTTACCAAGGCCTTTCACAATCCTGGCTCACGTACTTGCTTTACTTGTAAACAACCTGGCCATTTTGCATGTGAGTGTCCCACAGGCAAACAAAGCCTAGGAATAGCGTCTCCTCAAACTGGGGCTTAACCGCCCCCAGCTACCCTTTTCCATAGAAGTGGTAAAGGTCATCACTGGGCCAGTGAGTGTAGATCTAAGACAAATGCCCTCACACAGCCTATTTCTTCCTACTTCTCGGGAAACTCCCTGCGGGGCCAGCCCCCGGCCACAACATCCCCCACGACAAACACAGGAGCAATAAAGTTTGTTCCCTCCTAAACTCCCAACCTACCACAAAATCCTTCTCCACAATTGCCTCCCTCCAACTAGCCACCCCAGGCAGCACAAAATTGGACCTCTGTGCTGCCACAAATACAATATTAGACCCAATGCAAGGGCCCCAGATAATACCCAATGAAATTATGGGTCCCCCTCCATCTCATACATGTGCCCTTAATCTTGGAAGAGCCTCCACTACCATACAAGGTGTTCAGGTCTTCGTTGGCATTAATGATAATGATTTCACTGGAGAAATAAAAATACTGGCCACTGCTATTAATGGAGTTGCCGCCATCCCAGCAGGAACAAGACTTGCACAATTAATTCTCCTTCCCTTGGATTCAGGAGGCATTTCCAAAACCCAAACCTACCTCGGGGGACTGCCTTCTTTGGCTTCTCTGATGTGTATTGGGTTCAGCCCATTTCTCACAATAGACCCACCCTTACCTTACTTACTGAAGGAAAGGAATTCCAAGGAGTTCTAGATATTGGAGCTGATGCCACAATTATTTCTCAAAAATACAAGCCATCAGGTTAGCCCCTCACTCCATCCTTGACTGACCTTAAAGGGATAGGAAAATAAAAAAATCCTCTGGTCAGCTCTAGGTCTATTAGCTGCACTGATAAAGATGGTAATAAGTCAACTGTCACTCCTTTCGTTGATTCTGACCTCCCTGTTAACGTATAGGGAGGAGATATTTTGAGTTATTGGAAGTTATTCTCGCCAGTCCCAATTCCATGGTGACTCATCAAATGCTTCCTATGAATTTTGTTCCTGGTACAGGCCTGGGGATACTGAAACAAGGACTGGTGGAGGCTATACAACCCATACAAAAACAAATACATGTGGACTTGTGTATTCAGATTTTTAGTGTCAGTCCCTGACCCTCCTGTACCCCATGCAGATAAAATTATTTGGGAGACTCAGACTCCTGTGTTGGTGGATCAGTGGCCCCTTACCCAAGAAAAATTGGAGGCTGCCTCCACGTTAGTGCAGGAACAGCTTGCAGCCGGCCATGTAAAGCCCTCAACCTCATCATGGATTACTCATATTTTTATTATCAAGAAAAAATCAGGCAAGTGGTGCCTTTTACAATATTTGTGTGCCATTAATAAAGTTATGCGCCCGATGGGAGCACTACAGCCAGGCATTCCCACACCAGTGGCGATTCCAAAAAACTATTGTAAAATGGTTATTGACTTAAAAGATTGCTTTTTTACCATCTTTTTACATCCTGAGGATAGACCCTATTTTGCCTTTAGTCTCCCTCACATTAATTTTCAGGGCCCTATGCAGAGATTTCAATGGAAGGTTCTTCCCCAAGGTATGGCCAACAGCTCTAGTCTTTGCCAAAAACACGTTGCTCAAGCAGTAGACCCTGTGAGAGAGCGATGAGCACAAAATTATATTTTACATTATATGGATGATTTGTTAATTGCTGCACCTAATACCCATGACCTTAATAATTGTTACTTGGACTTTTACAAAACCTCACTACCTTGGGACTACAGATAGCTCCAGATAAGTTTCAAACACAGGACCCTTATACCTATTTGGGCCTTAAACTTCAAGATAATCAGATCCAAATTCCTAAAATACAACTATGTGTTTACCATCTTCACACACTTAATGATTTTCAAATATTACTGGGGGATATTCAATTGCTAGGAACATATTTAAAATTACCCACTTGTGTACTTTTGCCCCTTAATGATATTTTGATAGGTGATTCCCACCCCTCCTCCCCTCAAAAGCTTACTCCCGAGGCATGACATGCATTAAACCAAGCCACAGAAGCCATTGCCCAAAAGTTTGTTACACAAATTTCTTATAACCTTCCTCTGGTTCTGGTTATTTTCCACACTCCTCATACACCCACAGGAATATTTTGGCAGCGAGATCCACATTTTAAAAATAAAGGCTGCCCCTTGCTTTTGGTCCTTGTATCCACCACATCCTCCAAGGTTATTACTGTTTATCTTGCTCAGGTAGCTTCTCTTATTTTTAAAGGTCGTTTGCTTTCTCGACAACATTTTGGCAAAGACCCTGATAATATTTTAATTCCATATACTAAGGACCAAACCCTTACTACAATTTTTACTAGAGACATGGATCAATGGGGTATTGCCCTATCAGGTTTTTTGGGAACAATTCATAACCACATCCCCAATGACCCCGTTTTAAATTTTGTCCAGTTACATTCATTTATTTTTCCCAAAATTACTCAAAAGGCTCCCATTCCTCAAGAACTTACTGTCTTTACAGATGGTTCCAGTAATGGCCGTGCAGTCTTTGTTGTCAATAACAAGCCTACCACCTTTGATACTGTCTATCAGTCAGCTCAGTTTGTGGAATTGTTCACCATAACACAAGTTTTCATAAAGTTTTTTTGATAATCTTGTTAATATTTATACAGACAGTGCCTACATTGCTCTTTCTGTGCCCCTGCTGGAGATTCCAGCCACCATTATGGCTTCTTCCAATTCCCCCTTTCTGTTTCACCAGCTTCAGCAGCTAATTCAGGCCAGAAAACATGAATTTTCCTTAGGACACATCATGACACACTCTGACCTTCTGAGCCCTCTAACACAAGGTAATGCCCAAGCTGATGCAGCAACACGTTCCATCTTTCCAATTTTTGTTGGCTCCATTCAAAAGGCCATGGAGTTACAAAATCTTCACCATCTAAATTCCCAGAGCCATCGATTACTTTGAAAAATTACCAGGCAACATGCATGAGAAATAGTAAAAGCATGCCCTGGTTGCACTGTCTCCCTCCCCATTCAACACTTGGGAGTTAACCCCCGAGGATTACAGCCCAATCAGGTTTAGCAAATGGATGTTATTCATTTTCCTGAATTTTGAAAAACCAAATATATATACGTTTCTATAGATACCTTCAGCGGCTTTAGTTTTGCATCACCACATTCTGGAGAGGCTACCAAAGATGTCCTTTCTCATCTTGTTTCAGCCTTTTTCGTAATGGGTAAACCAATACATATTAAAACAGATAAATGTCCTGCATATACCAGTGCCAAGTTTAAACAGTTTTGTGCTACCTTGCAATTTTGTCATACTACTGAAATTCCATACAACTCTCAGGGCCAAGGCATGTGGAACTTGCCCAGCTTAGCTTAAAGACTTGGCTATCCCGTCTTAAGGCTTCCGCCCTTGTATTTACCACTCCCAGGGATCGCCTTAACCATGCATTATTTGCCCTTATTTTTCTTACCTTAGACAGTGAAGGCCATTTGGCCACAGACAGACACTGGCATCCTTCGTCCAATTCTGTTCGCTCGCCTGTTATGTGGTGCAATCCCATTACAAATAAATGAAAACGCCCAGATCCTATCCTCATCAGGGGATGAGGCTCAGCTTGTGTTTTGGACCAAGAGCAAGCATCCCCAAGATGGTTACCAGAATGCCTGGTTAAACAGGTAAATTACTTACCTCAACCCAGGGACGGAGGCCCTCCCCCTGAGGACAAATTTTCCTCCATTTCAGATACAGCCAACAATCTGTGCAAGGATCCTGCTTAAGGCACTTCTGCTGAACAGGTTTGAACACGGAGACCTTGGACCTCCAATTTCCAACATCATGGAGTACCTTTTTGCCTCCCCCCCGTGAATGCAAAGGAGGATTTTGGACTGAGGCTCCCACTAGTTGGACCCAGACTGCTGACTGCATGACTAAGGTGACTTACCTCCGTGCCAAGGTTGACCATAATCTCGGAGGAGTTCATCAGCCTAAATGGGTATGTGTTAACAAGCCAAAGATTATTCCCCCTAGTACAAGTAAAGCTCTCCAAAATTGTTCTGCAACTTGTACGCATACCCAGGCGATGCATGTCTCTTGTAATGTGTCGGCTTCACTTTGTGTTAATAAACAGGGAGAACAATTTTTTGAAGCCTTCCTAACTAAAACTCATGCAGCAGGGGGACCACTATTCATTATACCCCCATTCTCTTTGACCATGGAGGAGATGGCAAATACACCAAGCTACAGTCAGCTGGGTGCCAAGGCACTGTCGGAAAAGGTTCCTACTGGCCCATTAAGGCCCCTACAGGGGTCTCTGATGGTGGAGGACCCACTTATTCTGTCAAGCATCCTCAGATAATCAAACTTTTGAAACCCCAAATCCCTGAGCTCACATATCATCCCTTAATGTAGCCTAAATCCCAGTTCCCAGGTTTAGATACCAATACATTAGATATTTTGCAAACTACATTCTCCTAGCTTAATAATTCGAACCCCACCCTTGCTGGTGATTGCTGGCTCTGCATGACAGCAGGGGCAATCATGCCTATGGCAGTTCCTATTAATTCTATCATGGACAATGATAATACATGCCAACCCGGATTTCCCTTTAAAGTACAGCCTATAGGCACTTTTACATTATTTCTTTTAGGCGCGATGCAGAATAATACCTATGATACTGATGTTCGACTTACTTCCTTTGGAAATTGCTCAACAGTATAAAATTATTCCTCACCCACCCCATCTCTTTGTTCCTCCAATGGCACAGTTTTTATGTGTGGAGGAAACTCGGCCTTCCCACGCTTCCAGCGAATTGGACCATTGGTTGTGTTCTTGCTTTATTACTCCCTGATATAACTATTGTCCCAGGAGATGAACCTCTACCAATTTCTAGCCTAGACACTTTAGTCAAAAGACATAGGTGGGCAATACAGGCTTTACCACTCATTGCCAGCCTTGGAATAACAGCTGCTGTGGGCACAGGTACAGTGGCTTAGGCACGGCTATTCACTCTTACCATCGCCTGTCTCAACAACTTATAAATTATGTACAAACTTTATCAGGAACCTTTAAAGATTTGCAGGACCAAATAAATTCCCTGGCAGAAGTGTTCCTTCAAAACAGACGGGCTTAGATTTGCTGACAGCTAACCAGGGAGGTATTTGCTTAGCCTTAGGGGAACAATGCTGCTTTTATGCCAATAAATCAGGCATAGTACGCATTAAAATTAAGCAGCTTCAAGAAGATCCAGAAAAGAGACAAAGGGAACTATTTGAAAATCCCCTCTGGATTGGGCATAATGGATTTCTACCCTACCTTCTTCCCCTATTAGTCCCTTTGTTGGGTTTACTTTTAATGGTGTCCATAGGCCCCTGCATTATAAAGAGGCTGGTACAATTTATTAAAGAACAGATTAATATTTTGATTTCTAAGCCCATACAGGTCCACTATCATGGTCTGGAGATGGAAGACAGCACTGCCAACATTTAAAAGAATGTTCAACCCTTCTCACAGGCTTATTAAGTTTACATCCCCACAGATCTCTCTTTCTTACAGAAAACTATAAGTAACAGCTCTGAGCAACCATCTTCTACCCTTGCAATAAGGGTTCGTTCTCCATGGGCCCCTCCGCTTGGGGGAGGACACACCCTTGGAATGAGCACGTTAGGCCATAATAACGGAGGGTCCAGGAAGGACTGCAGGAGGATGGATCCACGGATCCCCAAACACAAGACCTCTGAATGACACGCTCTGGTGCATGGCGGTTGGCATGCTATCCCCTCAAAGACGTCTCCTCCAAAAACATGCCAAAGCCAACACGAAATCTAGGAAAGATGCTCGCTCAAATCAGGAGATATTCTAAGGCATTCTAGAGAAACAGAGCCACTATCACCCCCTAAATCCATGGCCTGTAAGGTATGGTCGAATATTTTATATAACAAAAGGGGAGATGTCAGGGGCTAGAAGGAAGTTCTCCTTCAAAAAATAGACTGACACAAGAAACATCCCCCTGGGACACAACCTGCCTGGGAGACATCCCACAGCCATCTATCTCCTTTTGACATCCGGCTACCATCTGTCTACCTGAAACATCCTGAGGTTATCTCACCCTGTGAAGACATCCAGCAACTGCCGATAAGAGAGCTTTCCCATCCGCAGCATATAAATACCCTCTGAGAATAATAAAAGTTTGCAGCATGATCAGAACTCCTGTCTTGCTGTCATCTCTCGTGTCTCTTGTCCCTTCATTCCTCCCCAACTAGGATCGACACCCAAGTTGATGTGTCCTGCCAGCCGGGCCATCTGACACTAACCCATACCCTCCTAGACTCTGATGACAAATCCTAATATGATGGAGAAAAATAACCCAAACAGAATAGAAATACAAGCAGTTCAGAGGAGGCATGGTGTATAGTTGCACTTGCCTTTTGCATGATATAGGGTAGGTGTTATAAATCTAGTTAATTTTTAATTGAAATAGTTCTCCATGTGTTTTTAAAGTTAACAAATATGTGAATTCCTGTCTCCCTTTCTCTGTAGCCGATTCAGCACATGTATTTTTATATGCACATATAGAATCCTACCTGGTATCAGATGTACATTCTTGTGAGGTGGCTGACTTGGAAGATACAAATTGTGAGAAGAGATCACTCCTCCTAAACGCCGTTGGAACAGAAAATTCAACCTATGGGTGAGCCTCCTAGTAGAACAACATTATACATAAATCCATGTTCAGTAAATTAAATATTTTTGCATCTGTGGATGATATATACTTCATGATGAATTTCGATTGGCATATATATTGCTACATTTTATTGCCTGGGTGTGTGTGTTGTGTGTGTGTGTGTGTGGGTGTGTATATATATATATATATATATATATATATATATATATATATATACACTCTCCAAATATTTCGAAATATGAAATATATGTGTCTTACATATACTACCTAAATTCATTCATGTTCATGTATGTGGATTTATAATCAACTTTTCACAATATTATTCTCAGAAATATTCATCCACCTGAATTACATATTTGTTTTATAGTACTGAAAACTAACTTCAGTGAGTGGTGCATACAATCCTAATATTTCTACAGTAACTGACCCAGTTTAACATCAATGCAACTAGATTCCTCTTGGATATGATGTCTATGTTGAAGTTCATTTTATTCAACACTGGTACATTACTATTTGTTCAGTTTATACACATCATAGGATATATATTTCATCAACAACTTCAATAATTTATAGGATTTTGATTCACTTTCAATCATTTCCTGATTCAGAACACATGTATTCCTCCAGGTTACATGATTGTTTTTTCATGAGACTTCTTTCCAAACGCTTTTTTTTTTCGATTTCCATAATCATTTTGAAGAAAAACTGACACACTCTTCATGATAAACCATAACCCTAATATTACCATTAGATGTATTTCTGGTTGGAATGAATGATTGCATATAAATATACGATTTTCTGTTTATTTTCAGATATCAATTCAATCGAATATTTAAAGTTGGAACAAGTTATAATATTTAATCACAGTATCGTCTATTCATAAATTATCTCTATGTTCATAGACACAGAGTAAATCTATTTGTAACCCCAATACTAATTTTTTCATCTTCAAAATGTTGCTCCCAGAAATGGTGGAAGAAATACTCATGTCACCTAATCTACATATACATTTTATCACAGTAATATTCTGGACACAAAAAGAAGAGGTCACACTTATGATTGTATCAAAGCCTAAATGAAAAGTGAGCATAGATTACTGAAAACATTCATGTCCAGTGTGCCTAATGCTCTCAAATGTCAATCCTATTGGTGACTACATATTTGTTTCTTCTTAAGACTATATTTTGAACCTCAACCCTGTTGCAAATGTCTAATCCTATCACTCAATTTATACTTTGCCTGATTTCCTAATGTCTCTATTGATGTCTGCTTACCTAAATATTTTCCCCAGTTCACCATTGTGACTAACCCTTCACGTGTGCTGACATTTACATTCACTCTCTACCCGATACACTATTGCTAAAGAACTTTTGGTCCAAATTCTGTACTCAGTCTTCTTCTGAAACTTATCGAATATCTTCCTAATCCTACCGACTATCCCTGTTCTAGTGGATGTTCACTTCTACATTCAATCATCCAAGGTACAAGGTCCTATGCCATTGATTATCGATTTATCTGAAACACCTGTGCAGAACGTATATCAAAGCTAAGTATCCCAATCAATAGCGCAATGCCCTTCTGGGCTTCAAATCTTACCTAGATTTTTGTTTTCATACTTATATTTCACCTATATATTCTTATAAATATCACAGGTTCCCAATACCATTATTCATCAATTAGAATAATTCCTAACCCAAATCAAACCTGTTATTAACCCTAACCATACACTGTTCCCTCAATCTAACTTTACAGAAGAGCAGGGACCAAGTTGGTCTTACAATACAGGAATGTAGAGAATCTTCCACCTGTTGTAAAACTCAAAGGTCCATGAAGAAGTGATCCCTGGAGAAGATGTAGGCAGCCATGAAGGACCTGAGAGAGCAAACGTCATCTTCCATTGCAAACAACCTGGTCAGGATGAAGGGTTGTGTCTGAATCAGCCTCTCTGTTCATAATGTAGAGAAGATGGACACAAACAGTCCTTTTTGGAGACCTGTTCCTGGGTGCCTATGGTTCATATACCATTCTAACTTGTGAAAGTGTCACAGGAAGTAGGAGAAGCCTCGATCTCATGGGACCCTTGGAAGCAACTGTTAGGACAAAGTGGTTGCCAAAGCAGTGACCTCATTCAGTTCCTGAAGGAAGTGACCTCACCTCACTTCCTTGGTCATGGAACTCTCGGTACTTGGGATCCAGGAAGCAAGGTACCAAGAGCCTGTCCCAGTCCCAGTCCCAGTGGGCTCACTTGTTTGGATTTACCAAGGACAGAGTCAGTCTTTCATGGTACCTACAGATATGTGGATGGCCAACTGCCAGGAAAACTTAGAAGAGGGGCCTTTCCTGAGAAAGCAGATAGTGGCTCACCGCTGGCTCCTGACAAGTTCACAGAGTTGGTGTTTTCCGGGGAACATAAGTTGGCCCACCAGTCAGAAGACACTCTGGATAGTCACAGACATACTTTGTAGAAGGTGGTGCCTCTGTGGTTGTCGGTGTGGGTTTGTGGTTTTGTCTCATGTTCTGAGAATAGGTAGGAAAGGCGGTTTGTTTGGTTTGGAGTGAACTGTTTATAGTAAGTCGTTTGGCAAGCAAGTGTTTCTATGTCTGTGTATCCCACTATGTGCATGGTTTTAGATATTAGAAAACTGAATGCATCAATTGTTGTCTCCTGTCTAGCAGAAAGCTTCCCAGCATTCATCCTGCCGAATTTATGAATGGATTTCAGCTTGCCTGCTCGATGGGCAACATGTGGTATCTTCCAAAATTCCTGCATTCTTCATGAATTCTGGCTACTCTCCAGAATAGGCTCATGGTTTTGTGTCCAAGATATGTAGCAGTTCCAAGCCCTGTGACATGGCCATGTACTGGATAGCTAAAGGGAATGTCGAGCATCTCAGAAAACTCAGATATAAGTGTGACCATGATAGTCTCAGTGGAGAAACCCTGCTTTGGGCTTTTTGCTTACCTATTGTTCTGTTGCCCTGAATGTCAGGAAGGTCTTTGCCTCAAGACATCCGTTTGTGAAGCCTGAAGAAAAGAGGTTCAAATGGAAATGAATGGACATCACCTGTGGATATTTGCTTAATTCCTTTGAAAATGGAAGTGTCTGAATCAGCCTCTTGGCCCTGTGTGAGGCCGTGGCTTAGATTCTCAACCCCTGAAGAATCTAAAGAAACATCACATGTGTGCATCCAAAACAAAAATGGCCAAAAGTGCAGTTATTGTGGATGAAGTCTCTCCCCATTCTCTGTAAGGTTCCTGACCTCCATCAAGTTAGAATAGGGATCCATTGGGCCAAATCATTTCTTCAAATCCCTAAATTGCTTGAGTTTTCCCGTGACTACAATTCACATAAAGAATCCAAACTGCACAGTCAATACGCCTCAAATTGGAGAAGCAGAGAAGTATTAACAGCAGGCCTATTTGAACACTCCTGGTTCACAGGAATGGTGTCCAGGCCACCCTGAATTTAGGCAAATTAGGGGCAAGAGAGATTATTTAGGAGACTGTCTTGGGCTTCGCCCCTCGTGGAAATTTCCAGCGATAGGTTATGATGAGTGTCTATATAAAAGAACATGAGGGCCATGTGGGATTGTTTTGGTTTTAATTGTGGTTGTTAGTGTGGTGATTGGAAGAGATGACTGGGTCCACCTTGACATGAACTCTGGTGTTTTTCCCCTTAGAGACTGAGTTCTGGAACTGACCTCAGAAAAGTATTGCCATTAATTGTGTTGGGATTTTAGAAGGCCATGCATGAGAGTCGCCCTTGGAAACTGAGATCAAGGCCCAGGGTGGCTTTCAACAGAGCACTGGGAATCACAGCCAAGATATCACATAATTTTCTTCTGAAAGACTTGGCAGCCGTAGTTGAGAGTCAAAAGTCACATGGACATCACATTGTAGAACTCAATGGGCCTGGCTTCATTTGACCTTTTGGCCATTCTTTGGGAAGCATTGCCTGTGAGATTTCTCCAGAGCTTTCATTGAAATGAGCTTCGTCAACATTAATGGTTCTGGAATGAACTGAAACTCACAGTGCCTCCACCTTCATTGTTGAAATATGGCTAGAAAAATACCATGAAATTTTTGAAATTTCCATGACCAGCTGGCACAGGAGAACCTTTGGATTTCCTGTTGCTGATCATGAGTATAACAGACACTGCCTTGATTGACTGGTTTTAATGAAAATTGTGTAAAACAGAGATGCCAATAAGTTGGAGCCTGATTATTAGTGGGCCTAGAGCAGTGGTAGGCAGGTGTGTGATAAAACATCTGTGGTGGGGCCATGTGGATCTGCCATTGGCTTCCAAATGGCTTGTGACTGACATGATGCAGCCAGCAGTCCCTTCTAAGTAAAGGCATCTTGTTATTTGGAGAGGTTTCAGGGCAATGTTCAGAATCGATTTGCTATCGTCAATGGGGCAAGCTATGTGATATAGAAGCATGGTTGGTGCATTCTCCTGCAGAAATTGAAATACCACACGTGACAGAACTCCCTCCTGCACTGTGTCCCAGTTGAACTCCGTGTATTTCATGAAGCAAATACCAAACTCCCATTGTAGCAGCAAGAAACACCATGAAAATTGGAGGATGAACAAATGGCTTCACAGTCCACACAGGGAGACACTTAGAACCCAGTGGCCACAGTTTACCTACAAAGATCAAATTCAGGACTGCTGCCTCATGTTCATTGGAAAATAAGAAACTATGTTTTACAGGTCACATAGGTGCAGACCCAGCTTTGATGATCTCACTACAAAGGAAGCTAAAGCTCCTGATAACAACATATGTTTCAAGTGACCAAACTCAGAGGCAATTTCTCAAGAAGTCTTTAGGCCAGCAGAGCTCCATGTTTGTGGAGTGTTCACCCTGTCCCTTACTTTTGGAGACTCCTCTACCACCTCCAAGGTAGTGAACTCCTTAGCATATTCCATTCCAGATAAGTATTCACTGATTTTCTAACTCTTCTCCTCTAATTATGTCTTACTTGGGGCGAAGATAATGTCAAGCCATTGTTCTGGAGGAGTGGGAAGATTTTGTGTAGCACATATTTGCATACACATTGGATTCATTTTCCAATTTTCCATTCGAAATACTGAATCCCTGACTCTAACCCCTACCCTACTAGACTCTGACTACTAATCGTAATATGATAGAGAATAAAAACTCAAACAGAATAGAAATACAAGCAGTTCAGAGGAGGCATGGTGTATAGTTGGAATTGCCTTTTGCATTATATAGGTTAGAAGTTATAAATCTAGTCAATTTTTTGTTGAAATAGTTCTCCGTGTGTTTTGAAAGTTAACAAATATGTAAATTCCTGTCTCCCTTTCTCTGTAGCCTATTCAGCACATGTAATTTTATATGCACATATAGAATCGTACCTGGTATCACACGTACATTTTTGTGAGGTGACTGACTTGGCAAATACAAATTTTGAGAAGAGATCACTCCTCCTAAATGCTGTTGGAACTGAAAATTCAACCTATGGGTAAGCCTCCTAGTTGAACAACATTATACATAAATCCATGTTAAGTATATGAATATTTTTGGGTCTGTGGATGATATGTATTTCATGATGAATTTCAATTGACATATATATTGCTAGTTTTTAATGTCTGTGTGTGTGTGTGTATATGTATATATATATATATATATATATATATATATATATATATATACTCTCCGGATTTTTCAAAATATGAAATATTTGTGTCTTATTATGCACTCCCTAAATTCATTCATATTCATGTATGTGGATTTATAATCCACTTTTTAAAAAATTAATCTCAGAAATATTCATCCACCTGAAATACATATTTTTTCCTAGTACTGAAACAGTTTTCAGTAAATGGTGCATCCATATCCTAATATTTCAGCATTGCAAGATGACTGTGAAGACAGTGTATCACACCCAGTGTACCCTGCCACTGCGCAGGTGAATAACGAGTTAGAACGATGAAAAACTATCTTGTTAGGATCTTACAGGAAAATGGGTGTTTACCGAAATCTAGAAGAATGATTTCCACCACCGAGGTCCGGTAATTGAGTCTCAAACACAAGCCACTTGTGCAACCGGAGATCCATTCTGATTTATCCGCGTGACCTGCCCCGTGTCTACAAATGGTGAGGCACCACCGAGAAGCGACCAGCAAGCAGGGAGAAACGTTGCTGCAGATTCTGTGGAATCCTGCTGGCTGAGCATCCACTGAGCCCCCAGCTGAATTTGGGATTTCAGACGGGAAAGTTAGCAGTACATTTCTATCCCCCAAAGTGGAAACTCCACAAAGGAAACCAGCAGCCACCATCTTGGAGAGCTGAAGTAACCACCACCACTCCCAGACAGATTGCAACAATAAAACAGGTGTGTGTTTCTCAGCTCATCTCACATACAGAGGAAAATTCGCATAAAATCTCTCCTAGGCTTTTGGGGGAGGGATAATCAGAGCAAGTCTGCATAAAGACTGGGGGAAAACTAGAGGCACCTGACCTTCATCTCCCCTTCCCATCAGCGGCAAAAATGAAACTTGTCTAGCCAGTGCGGGGCGAGGGGCAAGCGGAAAATATTAAAACAATAGAGTTCCAGGGTTCACAATAGACACCCTCCCCACCCAACAAACGGCAGACCCGGAGAACAGTTTGAGCTGCCGAGAAGCATCACTCAGGAGAAATCTGGTCTAGCAGGAGAAATCAGGACTAGCAGGATAAACCAGGGGACTAGAGGCCAGGCCCTCCTGACTGGGTGGCTGGAGAACGCCAGACCGCTGCCAGTGTGACTGGGCAACTGGAGACCACCTTCCTGCCGGCGCCAGCCCACCTGCTGACGGCATGTCTTGATGGCTGGAGAACGCTCGCCTGCCGACGACCGAACGTGCAACTGTGTGGCTAGAGATCACCCACCCGCCGGCGACAGCCCATCCTCTGCCCGCGCTACTGGGTGGCTGGAGACTGCCGGCATGCCAGCGACCGGGAGCTGAAACCAACAAGAGACAATCCAGTCCACCCCACCAATTCGGACACTCCGGCAAGGAGCCTGGGGCCCACCACAGCAGAGAGGTGACATCACTGGAGCTCGGCTGTCAGAATTCCTTAACAGCGAAATCCACTTAAGCAGGCATAGTCTAGCAACACAAAGGAGAGAAAACAGAGATATATAAACCCATAACAAATCTATAGAAGAGAGCAGAAACACAGCAATCAAATAGAGCCAGAAAATAACGTGAACATCATGAAAAAACAAGGGGAAAAAAAGGTGTAGAAACAATGAAGGACAACTTAATACTACAGGAGAACCTAGAAGCATCAGAAACAGGGATAGGGAAAAAACTTAAGTCATACCTAACTCAGATGGAAAGGAATAATAGAGAAGACATGAGGCAGCAAGTCCAAGAAATAAAAGTATATTTTGAAAATGAATTAAACAACCAAATTCAAATGGCAAAGAACAAGGTTTACCAGGAGAAAGAGATCTTTTAAAAAATCATACAGTAATTCTAGAAATGCAGGAAACTATAAACCAAATTAAAAACTCAAACAAGAATATTTCAAATAGACTAGATCAAGTAGAAGTCAGAACATCAGATAATGAAGACAAAGTTTGTCAACTTGAAAAGAATATAGTCAACACAGAAAACATGCTTAAATCCCATGAGCAACTATTCAAGAGATATGGGATGTCATAAAAAAACCAAAATTGGGAGTCATCGGGATAGAAGAAGGCATAGAGATTCAAACCAAAGGAATGGACAACATATTAAATGAAATAGTTCTAGAAAACATCCCAGAGATGAAAGATGGAATGGATTGCCATATCCTGGAAGCCTACAGGACCTCAAACATTCAAAACCATAATAGACAAACTCCAAGACATATAATTATGAAGATAGCCAACATACAGAACAAGGAGAGAATATTAAAAGCTACGAGAGAAAGTAGGCAGATAACATTCAGGGGTAAACCAATTAGGTTAACAATTGATTTTTCATCACAGACTTTGAAAGCGAGAAGATCTTTGAACAATGTATTTCAAACACTGAAAAATAATGGATTCCAACCAAGAATACTGTATCCAACAAAATTAAGCTTCAGATTTGACAATGAAATTAAGTCTTTCTTGATAAACAAAAGCTAAAAGAATTCGCAGACAGAACACCAGCACTGCAAAGCATTTTGAGCAAAATACTACAAGAAGAGGAATTGAAAAATAGTGCCCAAAACTAACAGTGGGAGGTATCTCAGTAAAGGGGTAAGAAAATAACCAAAAAGTAAAAACTACCCAAATTAAAATAAATAAATAAATAAACATGACTGGAAGTATAAATCATATTTCAATTGTAACCTTAAATGTTAAAAATCTAAACTCACCAATCAAGAGACATAGGCTAGTAACCTGGATCAAAAAAATAAATCCAACAAAATGCTGCCTTCAGGAGACTCTTTTGATAGGTAAAGACATACACAGGCTGAAAGTGAAAGGTTGGGAAAAATCTTACCACTCACATGGCCCTCGGAAGCAAGCAGGAGTGGCCATACTCATATCATATAAAATCAACTTCAAACCTACGTTAATCAAAAGGGATAAAGTAGGACACTATATATTGTTAAAAGGAACCATCCACCAACAAGACATAACAATTATCAATTGGTATGCACCAAACAATTGAGCTGCAACGCTTATAAAACAAACTCGCCTCAAGTTCAAGAGTCAAATAGACTACAACACAATAATTATGGGTGACTTCAACACACCGCTCTCGCCATTAGACAGATCCTCTATAAAAAACTGAATAAAGAAACTATAGAATTCAACAGCACAATCAATAACCTTGACTTAACCGACATATATAGAATATATCAACCATCATCAAGTGGATACACTTTATTCTCAGCAGCACATGGATCCTACTCCAAGTTAGACCATATATTATGCCATTGGGCAACTCTTAGTAAATATAAAGGCGTGGAGATAATACCATGCACCATATCTGATCATAATGGAATGAAACTGGAAATCAATGAGAATAGAAGGAAGGAAAAATCCTACATCACATGTAAAATGAACAATATTCTACTGAATGATCAATGGGTTACAGAAGACATAAAGGAGGAGATAAAAAAATTCTTAGAAACAAATGACAATACAGACACAACATACTGGAATCTATGGGACACAAAGAAGGCAGTTTTAAGAGGGAAATTCATTTCTTGGAGTTCTTTCCTCAAAAAAAGAATAAAACAACAAATAAATAAACTCACAGTACACATCAAAAACCTAGAAAAGGAAGAGCAAAACAACAGCAAATGTAGTAGAAGACAAGAAATAATTAAAATTGGAGCAGAAATCAACGAAACTGAAACAAACAAAAAAAAACATTGAAAAAATTGATAAAACTAAAAGTTGATTCTTTGAATAAATAAATAAGATTTACAGGCCCTTAGCCATGCTAAGGATGAGAAGAAGAGAGGGAACTCAAATTACTAACATACGGAATGAAAAAGGCAATATCACAACAGACAGTACACAAATACAGAAGATAATTAGAAAGTATTTTGAAATCCTATATTCCAATAAAATAGAAGATAGTTATAATATCGATAAATTTCTTAAGTCATACGATCTGCCCATATTCAGTCAAGAAGACACACACAATTTTAACAGACCAAAAACAAAGAAAGAAATGGAAGAAGCCATCAAAAGACTACCAATCAAAAAAAGCCCTGTACCTGATGGGTATACAGCGGAGTTCAACAAAACCTTCGAAGAAGAATTAATACCAATACTATTCAAGCTATATCAAGAAATGGAATAATAAGGAGCTCTTCCAAATTCATTCTCGGAGTCCAAAATCACCCTGATCCCAAAACCAGACAAAGACACTTCAAAAAAGAAAACTACAGACCAATATCTCTAATGAAGTTGGATGCAAAAATTCTCAATAAAATCCGTGTGAATTGAATACAAAAACATATCAAAATAGTTGTGCACCATGATCAAGTAGGATTCATCCCTGGAATGCAAGGCTGGTTCAATATACGGAAATCAATAAATGCTATTCACCACATCAATAGACTTAAGGACAAGAACCATATGATCATCTCGATAGATGTAGTAAAACATTCAACAAAGTTCAGCATCCCTTTATGTTCGAAACACTAGAAAAACTAGGGATAACAGGAACTTACCTCAACATTGTAAAAGCTATATATGCTAAACCTCAGGCTAGGATCATCCTAAATGGAGAAAACTGAAGGCATTCCCTCTGAAATCTGGAACAAGACAGGGATGCCCTCTATCACCACTTCTATTCAATTTAGTTCTTGAAATACTAGCCAGAGCAATTAGACAGACAAAAGAAATTAAAGGCATAAAAATAGGAAAAGAAGAACTTGAATTATCGCTATTTGTGGATGACATGGTAATATATTTAACAGACCCAATAGGGTCTACAAAGAAACTGCTAGAGTTAATAAATGAAGGATATAAAACCAACACGCATAAATCAAAGGCATTTCTGTATATCAGCAACAAAACTTCTGAAATGGAAATGAGGAAAACCACTCCATTCAAAATATCCTCAAAGAAAATAAGATACTTGGAAATCAACCTAACAAAAGAGGTGAAAACCACAGAACCCTAAAGAGAGAGATAGAAAAAGATCTTAGAAGATGGAAAAATGTACCCTGTTCATGGATAGGCAGAACTAAATTCATCAAAATGGCGAAATTACCCAAAGTTCTCTACAGGTTTAAAGCAATGCCAATCAAAATCCCAACGGCATTTCTTGTAGAAATGATAAAGCAATCATGAAATTCATATGGAAAAACAAAAGACACAGAATAGCAAAAGGAATTCTAAGCAGGAAGTGTGAATCGGGAGGTATAGCGATACTAGAGTTCAAACTTTACTACAAAGCAAGAGTAACAAAAACAGTGTGGTACTGGTACCAAAACAGGCAGGTGGACCAATGGTATAGAATGGAGGACAGAGAAACCAATCCACAACATTACAACTTTCTTATATTTGATAAAGTGGCTATAAACATGCAATGGATGAAGGATAGCATCTTCAACAAATGGTGCAGGGAAAATTAGAAATCCATGTGCAACAAAATGAAACTGAATCCCGTTCTCTCACCATGCACAAAAGTTAACTCAAAATAGATCAAGGAGCTAGATATCAAATCAGAGACACTGCGTTTCATAGAAGAAAAAGTTGGCTATGATCTATATACTGTGGGGTCGGGCTCCAAATTCTTTAATAAGACATCAATAGCCCAAGAGTTAATAACAAGAATAAACAAATGGGACTTACTTAAACTAAAAAGTTTTTTCTCAAGAAGAGAAACAATAAGAGAGGTAAATAGAGAGCCTACATCCTGGGAACAAATTTTTACCCCTCACACTTCAGATAGAGCCCTAATATCCAAAATATACAAAGAACTCAAAATATTAAACAATAAGATAACAAATAACCCAATCAACAAATGGGCCAAGGACCTAAACAGACACTTCACAGAGGAGGACATACAATCAATCAACAAGTACATGAAAAAATGCTCACCATCTCTAGCAGTCTGAGAAATGCAAATCAAAACCACCCTAAGATACCATCTGACTCCAGTAAGATCAGCAGCCATTATGAAGTTAAACAACAATAAGTGTTGGCGAGGATTTGGGGAAAAGGATACACTTGTACACTGCTGGTGGGACTGCAAATTGGTGAGGCCAATTTTGAAAGAAGTATGGATATTCCTGGAAAAGCTGGAAATGGATCCACCATTTGACCCAGCTATCACCCTTCTTGGAATGTTCTCTCAGGATCTTAAAATAGCGTACTATAGGGATACTGCCACATCAATGATCATAGCAGCACAATTCACAATAGCTAGACTGTGGAACCAACTTAGATGCTCTTCAATAGATTAATAGATAAAAAAAATGTTGCATCTATACACAATGGAGTATTACACAGCACAAAAAATGGCAAAATCATAGAATTTGCAGGGAAATGGATGGCATTAGAGCATATTATGCTAAGCGAAGCTAACCAATCCTTAAAAAACAAATGCCAAATGTCTTCTCTGTTATAAAGAGAGCAAATAAGAACAGAACAGGGAGGAAGAGCATGAGGAAAAGATTAACATTAAACAAAGACGAATGGGGGGAGAGAAAGGGAGAGAGAAGGGAAAGCTTATGAAAATTGTAGGAAACTCTCAATGTTACACAAAATTGCATATAAGATGTTGTGAGGGGAAGTGAGGGGGAAACAATGGAGAGAATTGAACAATAGCAGATGAGGTAGAGAGGGAAGATGGGAGGGGAGGAGAGGGTGGATAGTAGGGGATAGGAAAGGTAGCAGAATACAACAGTCACTAATATGCCATTATGTAAAAATGTGAATGTGTAACCGATGTGATTCTACAATTCGTATTTGGGGAAAAAATGGGAGTTCATAACCCAATTGAGTCAAATGTATGAAAGATGATATATCTTGAGCTTTGTAATGTTTTGAACAACCAATAAAAATAAATAAATAAATAAAGGTTTAAAATTTAGTGGGAAGAAATCAGCTAAAAATGGATTCAGATGTATTCATTTTGCTATACAGAAACTTTGTTTTGTGAATATCACAAATTTATTTTACCAGAAAATGCACATAAATTGAGATTAAAGGATAATTCACCTAACTTCATGAAAAATTCATAGCATTTTCTACACTTTTCATATTTCATTTTTTTCGTGAATATTTTGTCATGGACAAGGTCTAGTCTTAGGCTATTCTTCCAGAATACTACCTCATCTGACAAGTTCGTACAATGTGTTGGATTGTTCTTTTCATCTTTTATTTAATAGTTTCTAGCTGATAATGTGTATTTTTTCTTATCTTTATTTGGACATACAAACCTAACTATATCTTTGCATTTTATGTTTTACTGGGGAAGAGACTCATCAAAAGCTCTTTGTTATATGTATCAACAATCAAACATCTAGAGCATACAATTATTCTTAATTTTGCATGAAAATAAATTTGTACCATTTTTCTTATAAAGATGTAGTATTATTAATAATGTCCCTACTGTAATAAGTAACTACTTACAAGAAGAATTAAACAATTGACTTTATATCAATTTTGAACATGAAAAGTACTAAAATAAGTATTTGGCAATTAATACACAATTGATAGAAATTGAAATCACAAGAAAGCCATTTAAAATGTCAGTGCATATGGTCCTTAAATAATAGGTTGTTCAAATAAAATTTCTCTAATTCATAAGAGTTAATATGCCACATTACAGCTTAATGTGATATAAAACTTTAAATTATCAGTATTGATAAATAAGAATGATACCTGTTTACTTAAATATGTTTATTTGATTTTCACTGTAAGATGTTAATTATGGAAGAATTGAGAATTAAGAAAGACTTGGTCTATATTATTTCTAACAGGAAAATCAAAGTACTTTTAAATATATATATATATATATATATATATATATATATATATATATATATATATATATAATATATGTAATGCATATGCATGAATATAGATACATATGTATAATAAATGTATTGTAATATATCTATCAGGTGATTATAATTTTTAAATTTTCTCAAGAAAAAGAATGACTATAAAAAACAGTCTTAAATTTAAATTTCATAGCATACTACTGTTTGTAATGACATGAGAGAAAAATAGATATGGAGGGGAAACCAAAAAGGAAGGGAGAGAAGGGGGAAAATGAGGAAGAAAGTGAGTAAAGAAGAGGGACATGAGTGTATGATGTTAAGATAGAAGTGGAGGGGCTGGGTTTGTGGCTCAGAGGTAACATGCTTATCTAGCATGTGTGAGGCACATGGTTCTATTCTCAGCACCACATACAAATAAACAAAATGAAGGTCAATCAACAACTGAAAAAATAAAAAAAGAAAAAAGAAGAAATATTACGAAAATTCCAAGCTTTGATGAATGTTAAATAAAAAAAAAATATGTTACATAGCCTTATGTAATTTCTAGACTATCCAAAATAGTCACTAAATGTTAGATTATTATTGCTATAACTAAAAATCCATTGATCTTTCCTCTACATTCTGTGGCATGCTAGTGCTAAAATAAATTGTATTATTAATTCCCCCCCAAATCCTAATATTTCTACAGTAACTGACCCAGTTGAACATCAATGCAAGTAGACTCTATGAGACATGATGTGTATTTTAACGTTCATTTTTATTCAACACTGGTACATTACTATCTTCAGTTTATGCACATCATAGCATATATGTTTCATCAAAATTTCTCAAATTTATAGGCATTTGTTTCACTTTCAATCACTTCCTGCTTGAGAACACATGTATTCCTCCATGTTTCATAACTGCTCTTTTCATGAGACTTCTTCCCAAAAACATTATTTTCGATTTCCATTATCACATTTGAAGTAAAACGCACAAACCCGTCACAATAAACCATAACACTAATATTACCATTAGATGTATAACTGGTTGGAATGAATGGTTGTATATCAATATAAGATTTCTTACTTAGTTTCAGATATCAATTCAATCCATTATTTAAAGTGGAACCAGTTATATTATTTATTCACAGTACAGTCTATTCACGAATTATCTCTATATTCATAGACACAGGTACACCTCTTTGTACCCCCAATACTAATTTATAGGTCCTCAATATATAGCTCCCAGAAATGGTGGAAGAAATACCCATGTCACCTGATCTCCATATACATTTTATCACAGTAATATTCTGGACACAAAAAGCAAAGGTCACACTTATGATTGTACAAAACCTAAATGGAAAGTGAACATGGATTACTAAAAACATCCATGTCCAGGTTGCCTAATGCTCTCAAATGAAAATCCTATTGGTGACTACATATTTGTTTCTTCCAAAGATTATATATTCAAACTCAAACATGTTGAAAATGTCTAATCCTGTCACTCACTTTATACTTTGCCTGATTTTGTAATGTCTCTATTGATATCTGCTTTCCTACATATTTTCCCCAGTTAATCATTGTGACTTCCTCATCACATGTGCTGATATTTACATTCACTCTCTTAGCGATACCCTAGTTCTAAAGAACTTTTGTTCCAAATCCTACACTCATTCTTCTTCCTAAACCTACCGACTATCTTCCTAATCCTACCGACTATCACTTTTTGACTGGATGTTCTCTTCTACATTCAATCATCCAAGGTGAAAGGTCCTATGCCATTGTATATCGATTTATCTGAAACATCTGTGCAGAATGTAATTCAACGCTAAGTATCAAAATCAAGGGACAAATGAAGTTCTGGGCTTCAAATCTTACTTAGATTTCTGTTTTCGTACATATATTTCACCTCTATATTCTTATAAATATCACAGGTTCCCAATACCATTATTCATCCAGCAGAATGGTTCCTAACCCATATCGAAAATGTTAATAACACTAATCATACACTGTTCCCTCAATCTAACTTTACTGAGGAGCAGCGACAGTGTTGGTCTTACAATACAGGAATGTATGGGATCTTCCACCTGCTGAGAACATCAAAGGTACATGCAGAAATGATCTCTGGAGAAGATGTAGGCAGCTATGAAGGACCTGAGAGAGCAAAAGACATCTCCATGGCAAAGAACCTGGTAGGATGAAGGAATGTGTCTGAATCAGCCTCACTCTTCTTAATGTAGAGTAGACCAAACCAGGCCTGTGTGGAAAGCTCTTCCCAGGTGCGTATGGTTGATATACCATTCTAACATATGAAAGTGTCACAGGAAGTAGGGGCAGCCTCCATCTCATGGGACCCTTGGAAGCAACTGTTAGGACAAAGTGGTTGCCAAGGCAGTTACCTCATTCAGTTCCTGAAAGATGTGACCACACCTCACTTCCTTGATGATGAAAGTCTCTGAACTTGGGATCCAGGAAGCCAGGCACCAAGAGCCATTACCAATCCCAGTCCCAGTGATCTCACTTGTTTGAATTTACCAAAGACAGAGTCAGTCTTTCTTCTTACCTGTTAAGGTCTGTAAACAAGTCAGATTGGCACCTGTTATTTTGCCAGAGAAATGTTAGAGTCTGTAAAAAAAGTCTGGATGGCGCCTGGCAAAATGCCAGAGGGAGTGGTTTGTGAAGTAACAAAAGTGAGCCATTAAGTGTGGAGATTCCTTATTGTTTGACTGCTGTATCTATTTCATGCTAATTAGATAGGCTGTGTAAAATGTATAAATACCGCTCTTATTCAACAATAATTGGCTTCCACTCCTGCTGCATCAGTCTACCCAAGTTGTTCGTCACCCCCCCGGTTATTTTGCCCAGCCAGCTGGGCTGCGGCACTTACCTACAGATGTGAGGATGGCCAAATGCCAGGGAAGCTCTGAAGATAATTCTTTTCTGATAAAGCAGGTATTGGCTCACCGCTGACTCCTGACTACTTCACAGAGTTAGCAAAGGAAAGCAGATTTGAGACAGGACAAGCAATTTTGGGGAACATAGTATGGCCCACCAGTCAGAGGACACTCTGGATAGTCACAGACCAACTTGGAGGAAAGAGTTGCCTTTGTGGGTGTGGTTGTGGGTTTGTGTATTCCACTGTGTCTGTGGTTATAGACATTAGAAAAGAGAATGCATCAATGGAATTGTTCTGTCTAGTAGAAAGCTTCTCAGCATTCATCCTGCCAAATTTATGAATGGACTACGGCTTTCCTTATGAATGGGCAACACCTGCTATCTTCCTAAGTTCCTGTTTTCTTCCTGAATTCTGGCCACTCTCAAGAATAGGCTCATGGTTTTGTGTAAAAGATATGTACCACCTCCAAACTCTATAACATGGCCTTGTACTGGATAGCTGAAGGGAATGGAGAGGAACTCAGAAAACTCAGATATCAGTGTGACCAGTAAAGTGTCAGTGGAGAAACACTGATTTGGGCCTTTTGTTTACCTATTGTTCCGTTGCCCTGAATGTCTGGAAGGTCTTTGCCTCAGTCCACCCCTTTGTGAAACCTGAAGAAAACAGTTGTCTAATGGAAAATAATGAGCATCACCTGTGGCTCTTTGCTTAATTGCCGTGGAAAGGGATGTGTCTGAATCAGCCTCTTGGCCCTGTGTGAAGCTGTGACTTAGATTCTCACCACCTGATGAATCTAAAGAAAGATCTCATGTGTGCATCCAAAACCAAAATGGAAAAAGAGCAGTCTTGTGGATGAAGTCTCTCGCCTTCCTCTGTAAGGTTCCTGACTTCCATCAAGTGAGAATAGGTATCTTTGGTTCAAAAAGTTTTTCAAAGCCCTGCAGAGGCAAGCCCATAGGTGCTTGAATTTTCTCATAACTCCAATTCACATAAAGAATCTAAACCCCACAGACATAAGGCTCAAATTGGAGAAGCAGAGCAGTATGAATGGCAGGCCTAATTGATCACTCCTTGTTCACAGATAGGTTGTCAAGCCACCCTGACATTAGACAAATGAGGGTAGGGAGCATATTTTGGATACTGTCTTCAGCTGCACCCCTCATGGAAACTTCCAGCCAGAGGTTATGATGAGTGTCTATGTGAAAGTAGTTGAGAGCCATGTGGGAGTGTTTTGGTTTTAATTGTGGTCATTTGTTTGGCTGATGGAAGAGATGACTGGGTCCACCTTGGCTTGAACTGTGGTGTGAGTCTTCTTAGAGACTGAGTTCTGGAAATGACTGCAGAGATGTATTGCCATGAATTGTGTTGGGATTTTTGGAGGCCACACATGGTAGTGGCCTTTGGAAACTGAGATCTAGGCCCGGGCGGCTTCCCACAGAGCACTGGGAATCTGAGCCAGAATATCACATGATTTTATTCTGAAAGACTTGACAGCCATAGTTGAGAGTAAAAACACACATGGACCTCACATTGTAGACCTCAATGGGCCTGGCTTCATTTGATCTTTTGGCCACTCTTTGGGAAGTCTTGCCTGTGAGAGTTCTCCAGATCTTTCATTGAAATGGGCTTTCTCACCTTTTAATGTTTCCAGAATGAATTAAATCCCACAGTGCCTCCAACCTCATCCTTGAAAAATGGCTAGATAAACATCATAAAAATTTGAAATTCCCATCACCAGGTGACACTGGATACACTTTGGATTTCCTGTTGCTCATCATGAGTGTACCAGACAGTGCCTTGATTGACTGGGTTTCATGAAAATGGTGTAGAACAATGATGCAAATAAGTTAAAGTCTGCTGAGTAGTGGGCCTAGAGCAGTGTTTTGCAGGTCTGTGATAAAACTTCTGTGGTGGGGTCATGTGGATCTGCCAAAAGGCTTGTAACTGACATGGTGCAGCCAGCAGACCCTTGTATGTAAAGGCATCTTGTTGAATGGAGAGGTTTCAGGGCAATGTTCAGAATCAGGTTGCTATGGTCAAGGGGGCAAGCTATGTGGGATAGAAGCCTGGTTGGTGCATTCTCCTGCAGACCCTGACGCACAACACGTGACAGATCTCCCTCCAGCACTGTGACCCAGTTGAATTCCTTGTATTTCCTGAAGCCAATACCAAACTCCCAGTGCAGCAGCAAGGACACCATGAAAAGTGGAGGATGACCAAATGGCTTCACAGTCCACACGGGGCCACACTTAGCCTTAGTGGCAAGAGTTTACTTACAAAGAGAGAATTTAGCCTTGCTGCCTCACGTTCTTTGGAAAATAAGAAACCATGTTCTGCAGGTCACATAGATGGAGACCCAGCTTTGGTGGTCTCACTAGAAAGGAAGCCATAGGTCCTGACTACAACATATACTTCAAGTGGCCAACCTCAGAGGCAGGTTCTCCAGAAGTCTTTAGGCTGGCAGATCTCCATATTTGTGCAGTATTTACCCTGTCCCTTACTTTTGGAAACTCCTCTACCACCTCCAATATTGTGAACTCGTAACCATGTTCCATTCCTGATATGTATTCACAGATTTTCTAAATCTTCTTCTTTTATTTTGTCTTACTTGGGGCAAAGATAGTGTCAAGGTATTGTTGTGAATGAGAGTAGGAAGATTTTGTGTAGCACATATTTGCATACACATTTGATTCATTTTCCTATTTTACATTCAAAATACTGAATCCCTGACACTAACCCATACCCTACTAGACTCTGACTACTAACCCTAATATGGTGGAGAGAAATAATGCAAACAGAAGTGAAATACAAACAGTTCAGAGGAGGCATGGTGTATAGTTGGATTTGCCTTTTGCATGATAAAGTGTAGGTGTTATAAATCTAGTCAATTTTTAATTAAAATAGTTCACCATGGGTTTTTGTAGTTAACAAATACGTGAATTCCTGTCTCCCTTTCTCTGTAGCCTATTCAGCACATGTATTTTTATATGCCCTTTCTCTGTAGCCTATTCAGCACATGTATTTTTATATGCACATATAGAATCCTACCTGGTATCACACGTACATTTTTGTGACTTGGCTGACTTGGAGATACAAATTGTGAGAAAAGATCACTCCTCCTAAAAGCAGTTGGAACTGAAAATTCAACCTATGTGTGAGCTTCCTAGGAGAACAACATTGTACATAAATCCATGCTCAGTAAAATAAATTATTTTGCATCTGTGGATGTTATATATTTCATGATGAATATTGATTGGCTTATATATTGGTACTTTTTAATATCTCTGTGTGGGTTTTGGGTGTGTGTTTATATATATATATATATATATATATATATATATATATATATATACACACTCTCAAGATTTTTCAAAATATGAAATATATGTGTCTTATATACACTACCGAAATTCATTCATGTTCATGTATGTGGATTTATAATAAAAATTTCACGAGATTATTCTCAGAAGTATTCATTTACCTGAACTACATATTTGTTTTCTAGTACTTAAAACTAACTTCAGTGAATGTGCATACAAATACTAATATTTCTACAGTAATTGACCCAGTTTAACATCAATGCAATTGGATTCCTATGGGACATGGTGTGTATTTTGATGTTCATTTTTATTCAACATTGGTTCGTTAATATTTCTTCAGTTCATGCACATCATAGGATATATATTTCATCCACAAATTCACAAATTTATAGGCATTTGTTTCTCTTTCAATCACTTACTGCTTCAGAACACATGTATTCCTCCAGGTTTCTTGACTGGTCTTTTAATGAGACTTCTTTCCAAACACATTATTTTCGATTTCTATAATCACTTTTGAAGCAAATCTCACACAATCTTTATAATAAAACATAACGCAATTATACAATTAGATGTGTAACTGGTTGGAATGAATGATTGTATATCAATATAAGTTTTTGTGTATATTTTCACATATCAATTCAATCCATTATTTAAAGTGGAAACAGTTATATTATTTATTCACAGTATTGTCAATTCATGCATTAATTCTATATTCATAGACACAGAGTACAAATCTTTGTACCGCCAATAATAATTTATACATCTTCAAAATATTGCTCTCAGAAATGGTATAAGAAATACTTATGTCACCCAATCTACATATACATTTTATCACAGTAATATTCTGGACCCAAAATGCAAAGGTCAAACATATGATTGTACCAAAGCCTAAATTGAAAGTGAGCATGGATTACTAAAAACATCCATGTACATGTTGCCTAATGTTCTCAAATGTCAATCCTATTTGTGACAACATATTTTTTTCTTCCTTAGATTATATATTCAAACTCAACCCTGTTGAAAATATCTAATCCTATCACTCACTTTATACTTTTCCTGATTTCTTAATGTCTCTATTGATATCTGCTTACCGACATATTTTCCCCAGTTCATCATTGTGACTGACTCTTCACATGTGCTCACATTTAAATTCACTCTCTATCCGAAACCCTATTGCTGGAGAACTTTTGTCCAAAACCTATACTCACTCTTCTTTCTGAAACTGAATATCTTTCTAATAATTTCAACTATCCCTTTTTGACTAGAAGTTCTCTTCAACATTCCATCATCCAACGTACAAGGTCCTATGCCATTGTACTGAATTATCTGAGACATCTCTGCAGAAAATAATTCAAATCTAAGTATCCCAATCAAGGGCCCAATGCCCTTCTGGGCTTCAAATCTTACCTACATTTCTGTTTTCATACTAATATTTCACCTATATTTTCTTGTAAATATTGCAGCTTCCCAATCATTCCTGCAGAATGATTCCTAATTCATATCGAACATGTTATTAATCCTAACCATACACTGTTCCCTCAATCTAACTTTACAGAAGATTAGAGACAGAGTTGGTCTTTCAATATAGGAATGTAGCAGATCTTCCACATGCTAAGATCCTCACAGGTCCATACAGAAATGATCCCTGGAGAAGATGTATGCAGCTATGAAGGACCTGAGAGAGAAAAAGTCATCTCCATGTAATGGCTCACCGCTGGCTCCTAATAACCTCACAGAGTTGGCCAAGGAGACCAGATCTGAGACAGGACAGGCCATTTCTGGGAACATAGTATGGCCCACCAGTAAGAGGACACTCCGGATAGTCACAGACCTACTTGGGGGAAGGAGGTGCCTTTGTGGGTTGGGTGTGAGTTTGTGGTCTTGTCTCATTTTCTGAGAATAGGTAGGAAAGGCAGTATGTTCATTTTGGAGTGGATGGTTTCTAGAAAGTCGTTTGACAAGGAGTGTGTTTCTATGTCTGGGTATCCCACTGTGTTCGTGGATGAAGACATTAGAAAGAGCATGCATCAATGGATGTGTTCTGTCTAGTAGAAAGCTTCCCAGCATTCATCCTTCCCAATTTATAGATGGACTTGGCTTGCCTTCTGGATGGGCAACACCTACTGTCTTCCTAAGTTCCTGTTTTCTGCCTGAATTCTGGCCACAAACCATAATAGGCTCATGGTTATGTGTCCAAGATATGTACCACCTCCAAGCTCTGGGACATGGCCATGTACAGGATAGCTGAAGGGAATTGGAGCATCTCAGAAAACTCAGATATCAATGTGACCAGTAAAGTCTCTGTGGAGAAACCCTGCTTTGGGCCTTTTGCATACCTATTCTTCTGTTGCACTGAATAACAGGAAGGTCTTTGATTAGGCCACGCCTTTGTGAAGCCTGAAGAAAACAGTTTTCAAATGGAAATGAATGGGCATCACCTGGAGCTCTTTGCTTAATTGTTTGGAAAGGGATGTGTCTGAATTGGCCACTTGGCCCTGTGTGAGGCTGTGGCTTAGATACTCAGCACCTAATGGACCTAAAGAAAGATCCCATGTGTGCACCCAAATCCAAAATGTCCAAAAAGCATTTATTGTGGACTACGTCTCTCGCCTTCCTCTGTAAGGTTCCTGATCTCCATCAAGTGAGAATAGGGATCCTTTGCATCAAATGAGTACTTCAAAGACTTGCAGAGTCTAGCCCACTGGTGCTTGTGATTACTCATGACTCCAGTTCACATAAAGAATCTAAATCCCACAGTCAGTAAGCCTCAAATTGGAATTGTGGAGCAGTATTAAAGGCAGGGCTCTATGATCATTCCATGTTCAAAGGAAGGGTGTCCAGGCAACCCTGACTTGTGACAAATGAGGTGCGAGGGTGCTTATTTTGAACACTGTGTTGGTCTGTGCCCCTCATGAAAACCTCAAGCCAGAGGTTATTATTAGTGTCTATATGGAAGAAGATGAGTGCCATGTGGGAGTCTTTTGTTTTTAATTGTGGTCATTTGTGTGGCGGTTGGAAGAGATGTCTGGTTCCACCTGGGCTTGAACTCTGGTGTGATTCCCCTTAGAGACTGAGTTGTGGATCTGTCCTCAGAGAAGTATTGCCATGAATTGTGTTGAGATTTTAGGAGGCCACACACGAGATTCGCCCTTGGAAACTGAGATCTAGGCCCAGGGTGGCTTTCCACAGAGCATAAGTAATCTCAGCCAGGATATCACACGATTTTATTGTTAAAGACTTGGCAGCCATAGTTGAGAGTCATAACACACATGGAGCTCACATTGTAGACCTCAATGAGCCTGGCTTCATGTGACCTTTTGGCCACACTTTGGGAAGCTTTGCCTGTGATAGTTCTCCATTTCTTTCGTTCAAATGAGTTTCCTCGCCATTTAATGGTTCCTGAATGATTGGAAACCCACAGTGCCTCCAACTTCATCCTTAAAAAATAGCTAGATAAATACCACCAAATTTTTGAAATTCCCTTGACCAAGTGGCACTGGAGAAACTTTGGATTCCTGTTGCTGATTATGAGTATACCAGACAGTGCCTTGATTGACTTGGTTTCACGAAAATGCTGTAGAACAGAGATGCCAGTAATTTGGAGCCTGCTGAGTAGTTGGCCTAGAGGAGTGGTGGGGAGGTGTCTGAAATAACATCTGTGGTGAGGCCATGTTTATCTGCCATTGGCTTCCAAATGGCTTGTGACTGACATTTTGCATCCAGCAGACCCTTGTATGTAAAAGCATCTTGTTATATGGAGAGGTTTCAGGACAATATTCAGAATCAGGTTGCTATGGTCAATGGGGCAAGCTCTGTGGGAAAGAAGCTTGCTTGGTGCATTCTCCTGCAGACCCTGACCCACCACATGTGACAGAATTCCCTCCAGCACTTTGTCCCAGTGGAACTCCTTGTATTTCAAGAAACAGATACCAAACTCCCAGTGCAGCAGCAAGAAACACCACAAAAAGTGGAGGATGAAAAAATGGCTTTACAGTAAAGACGAGGAGACACTTAGCGCGCAGTGGCTACAGTTTACCTACAAAGAAAAAATTCAGCACTGCTGCCTCATGTTCATTGGGAAATAAGAAACAATGTCCTCCAGGTCACAAAGATGCAGACCCAGTTATGATGGTCTAACTAGAACGGAAGCTAAACCTCCTGACAGCAACATATATTTCAAGTGCCCAAACTCAGAGGCAGTTTCTCAAAAGTCTTTAGGCCAGCAGAGCTCCATGTTTGTGGAGTGTTTACCCTGTCCCTTACTTTTGGAAACTCCTATACCACCTCCAAGTATATGAACTCCTGAGCATATTCCATTCCAGATATGTATTCACAGATTTTTGTAAATCATGTCCTCTAATTGTGTTTACTTTAAGTGAAGATGATGTCAAGGCATTGTTCTGGATGAGAGTGGGAACATTTTTTTGTATCACATATTTGCATAAATATTGAATTTATTTTCCTATTTTCAATTCGAAATACTGAATCCCTGACACTAACCCAAAACCTACTAGACTCTGACTACTAATCCTAATATGATGCAGTAAAATAACCCACACAGAATAGAAATACAACCAGTTCAGAGGAGGCATGGTGTATAGTTGTACTTTCCTTTTGCATGATAAAGGGTTGGTGTTATAAATCTTGTCAATTTGTAGTTAAAATAGTTCTCTATGTGTTTTTAAAGTTAACAAATATGTGAATTCCTGTCTCCCTTTCTCTGTAGTTGATTCAGCACATGCATTTTTATATGCACATATAGAATACTATATGGTATCACACGTACATATTTGTGAGGTAACTGACTTTGCAAATACAAATTGTTAGAAGAAAACACTTCTTCTAAATGCTGTTGGAACTGAAAATTCAACCTATGGGTGAGCTTCCTAGTTGAACAACATAAATCCATATTTAGTAAAATCAATATTTTTGGATCTGTGGATGATATATATTTCATGGTGAATTTCGATTGCCATACATAATGCTACTTTGTAATGTCTGTATTTAGGTGTGTGTGTGTGTGTGTGTGTGTGTGTGTGTGTGTGTGTGTGTGTGTATTCACTCTGCTGATTATTCAAAATATAAAATATATGTGTCTTATTATACACTAACGAAATTCATTCATATTCATGTATTTGGATTTATAATCAACGTTTGAGAAGATTATTCTCAGGAATATTTTTCCACCTGAAATACATGTTTGTTTCCTAGTACTGAAAACTAACTTCAGGGGATCATATTATGGCAGCGATGGGAGTTCATTACCCACCTGTACCGCGTCACTTTGCAGGAGAAGGACGAGTTAGAACGGCTAAAATCTATCTTATTAGAAATTTCCAGGAAAATTGGTGTGCTCCAAAACCTACAGGAAGGATTTCCATTGCACAAGGACCAGCTACGGGGACTCAAACACCAGCAATTTGTCCTCACGGAGGGTCACGCTGCTTATTTAGCAAATCGCCCCACGGCTAGTGTCTGCAATGCGCGCTGGGAAACGACGAGAGAGCAACACAAAGATACAGTCTGTGGATTATGCGGGCTCCTGCCATCTGGGCAATCACTGTGCTCAGTGCTGAATTCTGGGTTTGAAATGGGGGAAGGAAGTGGTCCAATTCGGTTTTCCACACCGGTGAGACCACAGAGGAAGATAGCGGTCACCATCTTGGAGAGCTGATGTCACCATCCCTGTTTTCGACTGATCACAGCTCATTCAGATACAGAATACGTAATTTCAGGCTGCCATTCGCCTTCATCTTGCAGACAAATTACTCAGGGTCAGTGCTAAAGAACCCATGAAAATTGCTTCTTGGATCGTTCTCCTATCAGAACATACACCGAGCCCGGAGCGGCTGAATTCCGGGTCCCGGAACTGCTCTGGCCCAGGGCTAAAGAACCTGCGGAAACTGTTTCTTGGTCTGGGTCCTGCTGAATACTGTAGAGGTAAATGCCAACTGAGCCTTCATAGACAGTGGCAACAGGATTGAGACGGGGCTTGTGAGGGCCGGTCAGGACTCACCCGTTGCTTTGGTCACCCGACAAAGGGAATGAAATGCTGCCATTTACATGGGATACCAACATGGCAGACATCTGATGTGATCACAAAGCAGTGGAGGAGATAACTTCATCGATACCAGCGGCGAGAGAAATAGTTGGTCTCCTGGTAAAGAAAGTGAGTCACAAACATCTGAGTCTCTCTCATTTTGTCATCAAGCCAGAGGTGCAGAGCAGAGCTGCCACCTGTGCCTGGAACAGGCCCAGCGACCCACCGGCGTGGTAGTCACGTCACCCCAATTGGAGTAGGGGCAGAGCAGAGCCGACACCCATGCCTGCAAGGTAGGCAGACGTACGACCGACCGGCAGAACAGGCCTAGCGGCCGGTCAGCATGGTAGACAGATCACCCCAATTGGAGGAGCAGCACAGCCGCCAACCGCACCTGCAATGGAGACTTTTCCACAATACAAGAGCAATATAAATATACAGGGGGAAAATTACAAAAACACAACAGTTTCACCAAGCAGAAAGAAACGCAAGCTGTATGAAAAGACAAGGAAAGAAAGGACCACAAGCAATGCAGGTCAACTCAACTTTAGAAGAGGTAATAGATGCAGCATATGGAATGTCAGATAAAGAATTCAGGATATACATGCTTCAGGTGATCTGGAATCTCAAGGAAGACATTAGACAGCAAAAATCAGTCAATGAAAGATCACTTCGACAATGAATTACATAAAAAAATCCAAGTAGCAAAGATCAACTATACAGGGAGATAGAGGTTATAAAAAACAAACGAACTGAAATCTTAGAAATGCAGGAAGTAATGAACCATCTTAAAAACTCAATTGAGAATACTACCATCAGAGCAGAATACTTAGAAGATAGAACATCAGACAATGAAGACAAAGTATTTCAACTCAAAAAGAACATATACAGCTCAGCAAGACTGTTAAGAAACCATGAGCAAAACTGCAAGAAATATGGGATAACATAAAGAGAATAAACATAAGAGTCATTGGGATACAGGAAAGTATAGAGGTCCAAACCAAAGGAGTGAGCAATCTATTCAATGAAATAATAGGAGAAAAATTCCTAGACTTGAAGAATGAGACAAAATCCCAAATCCTAAAAGTCTACAGGATGCCGAACGTGCAAAATCATAAGAGATCCACACCTAGACACATTGTAATGAAGATACCCTACATACAGAATAAGGAGAGAATTTTAAAAGCTACAAGAGAAAGGAAGCAGATTATAGTTTGTGGTAAACCAACCAGGATAACAGCTGATCTTTCAACACAGACTCTGAAAGCTAGAAGATCCTTTAATAACATATTTCAAACACTGAAAGAAAATGGGTTCCAGCCAATTATCATGTATCCAGTGAAATTAAGCTTCAGATGGAAGATGAAATTAAAACCTTCCACGATAAACAAAAGTGAAAAGAATTTGCAGCTAGAAAACCATCTCTTCAAAACATCCTCGGCAAAACATTACAGGAAGTGGAAATGGAAAATACCAATGAAAACCAACAGTGGGAGGTAGGACATTAAAGGGGGGAAAATAATCAAAGAGGAAAACAAACTATGTTTAGTAACATAAATAAACAAATATGGCTGGAAGAACAACCCATATCTCAATAATAACCAAAAATCTTAATGGCTTAAACTCACCAATTAAGAGACACAGGCTAGTAGAATGGATCACAAAACAAGAACCAACAAAATGCTGCCTACAGGAGACGCATTTTATAGGAAAAGACATACATAGACTGAGGGTGATACTTGGAAAAATCGTATCACTCTTATGAACTTCGGAAACAAGCAGGAGTGTCCATACTCATATCAAATAAAATAGATTTCAAGCCAAAGTTAATCAAAAGGGATAAAGAAGGACACTACATACTACTCAAGGGAACCATACGCCAACAAGACATAACAATCATAAATATATATGCCACAAACAATGGTGCAGCTTTGTTCATCAAACAAACTCTTCTCAATTTCAAGAGTCTAATAGACCACAATACAGTAATCATGGGAGACATGAACACACCTCTCTCACCACTGGACAGATCTTCCAAACAAAAGTTGAATAAGGAAACTATAGAACTCAATAACACAATTAATAACCTAGACTTAATTGACATATATACAATATACAACCCATCATCAAGAAGTTACACTTTTTTCTCAGCAGAACATGGATCCTTCTCAAAAATACATCATATATTATGTCACAGGGCAATTCTTAGACAATAAAAAGGAGTAGAGATAATACCATGCATTTTATCTTATCATAATGGAATGAAATTAAAAATCAACGATAAAAAAAGGAAGGAAAAATCATTCATCACTTGGAGAATGAACAATAGGTTTCTGAATGATCAATGGGTTATAGAAGACATCAAGGAAGAAATTAAAAAATTCTTAGAGATAAATGAAAACACAGACACAATATATCGGAATCTATGGGACACATTGAAAGCAGTTCCAAGAGGAAAATTCATTGCTTGAGTTCATTCCTTAGAAAAAGAAAAAAACAACAAATAAATGATCTCATACTTCATCTCAAAATCTTAGACAAACAAGAGCAAACAACAGCAAAAGAAGTAGACAAACAAGAGCAAACAACAGCAAAAGAAGTAGAAGGCAACAAATAATTAAAATCAGAGAAGAAATTAATGAAATCGAAACAAAAGAAACAATTAAAAAAATTGACAAAACAATACATTGGTTTTTTGAAAAAATAAATATAATCGACAGACCCTTAGCCATGCTAACAAAGAGAAGAAGAAAGAGAACTCAAATTACTAGCATATGAAATGAAAAAGGAAATATAACAAGAGACACTTCAGAAATACAGAAGAAAATCAGAAATTATTTTGAATTAATATACTCCAATAAAATAGAATATAGTGAAGGCATTGATAAATTTTTTAAGTCATATGATGTGCCCAGATTGAGTCAGGAGGATATAGACAACTTAAACATTCCAATATCAATTGAGGAAATAGAAGAAACCATCAAAATACTACCAACTAAGAAAAGCCCAGGACCGTATGGGTATAGAGCAGAATTATACAAAACCTTTAAAGAAGAACAAAAAACAATACTTTTCAAGGTATTTCAGGAAAAATGCAAAAATCCTCAAAAAAATTCTGGCGAATCAGACACAAAAACATATATATAAAAAAAAATGTGCACCATAATCAAGTAGGATTCATTCCTGGGATGCAAGGCTGGTACAATATACGGAAATCAATAAATGTTATTCATCACATCAATAGACTTAAAAATAAGAACCATATGATCATCTCGAGAGATGCAGAAAAAGCATTTGACAAGGTACAGCATCACTTTACGTTCAAAACTCTAGAAAAACTAGGGATAACAGAATCATACCTCAATATTGTAAAAGCAATCTTTGCTAAGCCTCAGGCTAGCATCATTCTGAATGGAGAACAATTGAAGGCATTCCCCCTAAAATCTGGAGCAAGACAATGATGCCCTCTCTCACCCCTTCTGTTCAACATATCGAAACACTGGCCAGAGCAATTAGAAAGACTAAAGAAATTAAAGGCATTAAAATACGAAAAGAAGAACTCCAATTATCGCTATTTGCAAAAGACATGATTCTATACCTAGCAGACCCAAAAGGGTCTACAAAGAAACTATTAGAGGTAATAAATGAATTCAGCAAAGTGGCAGGATATTAAATCACCACGCATAAATCAAAGGCATTTTTGTATATCAGCGACAAATCCTCTGAAATGGAAATGAGGACAATCAGTCCATTCACAATATCATCAAAAAAATAAATAAAATACTTGGGAATCAACCTAACAAAAGAGGTGAAAGACATATACAATGAAAACTACAGAACCCTAAAGAGAGAAATAGAAGAAAATCTTAGAAAATGGAAAAATATACCCTGTTCATGGATAAGCATAACTAACATCATCAAAATGACGATATTACCAAAAGTTCTCTATAGGTTTAATGCAATGCCAATCAAAATCTCAAGGTCATTTCTTGTAGAAATAGATAAAACAATTATGAAATTCATATGGAAAAATAAAAGACCCAGAATAGCAAAAACAGCTCTAAGCAGGAAGTGTGAATCAGGCAGTATACCGATACCAGACCTCAAACTATACTACAGATCAATAGTAACAAAAATAGCATGGTACTGGTGACAAAACAGGCGGGTGGACCAGTGATACAGAATAGAGGACACAGAAACCAATCCACAAAACTACAGCTATCTTATATTTGATAAAGGGACTAAAAGCATGCAATGGAGGAAGGATAGCATCTTCAACAAATAGTGCTGGGAAAACTGGAATTCCATATGTAACAAAATGAAACTGAATCCCCTCCTCTCACCATGCACAAGAGTTAACTCAAAATAGATCTAGGAGGTTCATATCAAATCAGAGACACTGCATCTGGTGGAAGAAAACTTTTGCCACCATCTACATACTGTGGTGTCGGGCTCCAAATTTCTCAATAGGACACCCATAGCACCAGAGTTAATCCCTAGAATCAACAAATGGGACTTACTCAGACTAAATACATTTTTCTCAGCAAAAGAAACAATAAGAGAGGTAAATAGGGAGCCTACATCCTTGGAACAAATCTTTACTCCTCACACTTCAGATAGAGCCCTAATATCCAGAGTATACAAAGAACTCAAAAAAAATTAAACAATAAGAAAATGAATAACCCAATCCACAAATGGGCCAATGACCTGAACAGACACTTCTCAGAGGAGGACATACAATCAATCAATAAGTACATGAAAAAATGCTCACCATCTCTAGCAGTCAGAGAAAAGCAAAACAAACCCACCCTAAGATACCATCTCACTGCAGTAAGATCGGCAGCCATTATGAAGTCAAACGCCATCATGTGCTGTCGAGGATGTGGGGAAAAGGGCACACCTGTACATTGCTGGTGGGACTGCAAATTGGTGCAGCCAATTTGGAAAGCAGTATGGAGATTTCTTGGAAAGCTGGGAATGGAACCACCATTTGACCTATTCCCCTTCTCGGTCTATTCCCTAAAGAACTAAAAAGAGCATGCTACAGAGATACTGATAAATCGATGTTCATAGCAGCACAATTCACAATTGCAAGACTGTGGAACCAACCTAGATTCCCTTCATTAGATGAATGGATTAAAAATGTGGCATTTATATAGAATGGCTTGTGACTCACAAGGTGCAGCCAGCAGACCCTTATATGTAAAGGCAAATTGTTATATGGTTTGGTTTCAGGTAAATGTTCAGAATCAGGTTGCTATGGACACGGGGGCAAACAATGAGAGATAGAATATTGGATGGTGCATTCTCCTGCAGAACCTGACCATACACACGTGACAGAACTCCCTCCAGCACTGTGTCCCAGTTGAACTCCTTGTATTTCGTGATGCAAATACCAAACTCCCAGTGCAGCAGCAAGAAACACCACGAAAAGTGGAGGATGACCAAATGGCTTCACAGTTCACACGGGGAGACACTTAGGTTCCAGTGTCCACAGTTTACTTAGGAAGAGAGAATTCAGCACTACGGTCTCATGTTCATTGGAAAATAAGAAACAATGTCCTCCAGGTCACATAGATGCAGACCCATCTTTGATGGTCTCACTACAAAGGAAGCTAAAGCTCCATACAACAAAATATATTTCAAGTGCCCAACCTCAGAGGGACTTTCTCAAGAAGTCTTTAGGCCAGCAGAGCTCCATGTGTGTGGACTGTTTAAACTTTCCCTTACTTTTGGAAACTCCTTTACCACCTCCAATTTTTTGAACTACTGAGTATATTTTATTCCACATATGAATTCACAGATTTTCTAACTCTTCTCCTCTAATTGTGTTTTACTAGGGTCGAAGGTAATGACAAGGCATTGTTCTTGATGAGAGTTGGAAGATTTTTGTGTAGCATATGTTTGCGTACACATTGGATTCATTTTCCTATTTTCCATCCAAAATACTGAATCTCTGACACTATCCCATACCCTACTAGACTTTGACGATTAATCCTAATATGGTGAAGAAAAATAACCCAAAGAGAATAGAAATACAAGCAGTTCAGAGGAGGCATGGTGTATACTAGGTCTTGCCTTTTGCATGATAAAGGGTAGGTATTATAAAAATTGTCAATTTTTAATTGAAATAGTTCTACATGTGTTTTTAAAGGTAACGAATATGTGACTTCCTGTTTCCTTTTCTCTGTAGCCTATTCAGCACATGTGTTTTTATACACACATATAGAATCCTACCTGGTATCACACATAATTTCTTTTGAGGCTACTGACTTGGAAGATAAAAATTGTGAGTAGAGATCATTCCTCCTAAACGCTGTTGAAACTGAAAATTCAACCTATGTCAGCTTCCTAGTAGAACAACATTATACATGAATCCATGTTAAGCAAAATGAATATTTTTCGATATGTGGATTATATATATTTCATGATGAAATGCGATTGGCATATATATTGCTACTTTTAATGTCTGTGCATGTGTCTGTGTGTGTGTGTGTGTGTGTGTGTGTGACTCTCCAAGTTTTCTAAAATATGAAATATATGTGTATTATATAAACTCCCTAAATTCATTCATGTTCATATATGTGGATTTATAATCAACTTTTCAGAAGATTATTCTCAGAAATATTCATCCACCTTGAATACATATTTGTTTCCCATTACTGAAATCTGACTTCAGTTAATGGTTCATACAAATCCTAACATTTCTACATTAACTGACCCAGTTTAACATCAATGCAAGTAGATTCCTATGGGACATGATGTCTATTTTGAACTTCATTTCTATTCAACACTGCTACATTACTATTTCTTCACGTTTAGCCCATCATAGCATATATATTTCATCCACAAGTTCACAAATTTAGAGGCATTTGGTTCACTTTAAATCCCTTCCTGCTTTAGAACACATGTATTCCTCCAGGTTTCTTGACTGGATTTTTTGAGACTTCTTTCCAAACACATTATTTTCGATTTCCATAATCCTTTTGAAGAAAATCAGACACACCCTTCATGATAAACCATAACCTAATATTACCATTAGATGTATAACTGGTTGGAATGAATGATTTTATATCAATATTAGATTTCCTGTATATTTTCAGATATCAATTAAATGAATTATTTAAAGTGGAACCAGTTATATTATTTATTCACAGTATGGTCTATTCATGCATTATCTCTATATTCACAGACACAGCGTACACCTCTTTGTACCCCCAATACTAATTTATACGTCTTCTCAATATTGCTCCCGGAAATGGTGGAAGAAATACTCATGTCACCTGATCTACATATACATTTTATCACAGTAATATTCTTGACAAAACTGCAAAGGTCACACTTATGATTTTACAAAGCCTAAATGGAAAGTGAACATGGATTACTAAAAACATCCATGTCCAGGTTGCCTAATGCTCTCAAATGTCATTCTTTGGTGACTACATATTTGTTTCTTCCTAAGATTATATATTCAAACTCAATCCTGTTGAAAATGTCTAATCCTAACAATCACTTTGTACTTTGCCTAATTTCCTATTGTCTTCCTTGATATTTGCTTTCCTACATTTTTTCCCTAGTTCATCATTGTGAATGACTCTTCACATGTGCTGACATTGGCATTCACTCTCTAATCGAAACCCTGTTGCTAAAGAATTTTTTTTTTCCAAATTCTATACTCACACTTCTTCCGAAAACTACCGACTGTCTTTCTAATCTTACCGACTATCCCTTTTGGAGTTGATGTTCCCTTCTAAATTCAATCATCCAAGGTACAAAGTCTTATGCCATTGTATATTGATTTATCCAAGAAATCTCTGCTGAAGGTAATTCAATGCTAAGTATCCCAATCAAGGGCCCAATTCCCTTCTGGGCTTCAAATCTTACCTAGATTTCTGTTTTCATACATATATTTCACCTCTATGTTCTTATAAATATAGCAGATTCCCAATATCATTATTCATCCCTCAGAATAATTCCTAACCCAAATTGATCAAGTTATTAATGCTAACCATACACTGTTCCCTCAATCTAACTTTACAGAAGAGGGGGACAGAGTCGGTCTTACCATACAGGAATATAGGGGATCTTCCACCTGCTGAAAACCTCAAATGTCCATGCAGATATGACCCCTGGAGAAGATGTAGGCAGATATGAAGGACCAAACATGGCCTGTGTGGAGAGCTGTTCCCGGGTGCCTATGGTTGATATACCATTCCAACTTGTGAAAGTGTCACATGAAGTAGGGGTAGCCACCAGCACTTGTCCCCGTTGAACTCCTTGTATTTAGTTAAGCAAATACCAAACTCCCAGTGCAGCAGCAAGAAACACCACGAAAATGGAGAATGAACAAATGGCTTCACAGTCCACATGGGGAGACACTTAGCCCCCAGTGGCCACAGTTTACCTACAAAGAGGGAATTCAGTACTGCTGCCATATGTTCATTATAAAATAAGATACCATGTCCTCCAGGTCACATAGATGCACACCCAGCTTTGATGGTCTCACTACAAAAGAAGCTATAGCTCCAGACAACAATATAAATTTAAGTGCCCAACCTCTTAGCCAGTTTCTCAAGAAGTCTTTAGGCCAGCAGAGCTCCATGTTTGTGTTGTGTTTACAATGTCCCTTACTTTGAGAAACTCCTCCACCATATCCAAGGTTGTGAACTCCTGAGAATTTCCCATTCCAGATTGGATTTAATTTGCAATTTTCCATTCTACAGTAACTGACCTAGGTTTACATCAATGCAAGTAGATTCCTTATGGAACATGATGTGTATTTTGAAGTTCATTTTTATTCAACACTGTTACATTACTATTTCTTCAGTTTATGCACATAATAGGATATATATTTATTCCACAAGTTAGGAAGTTTATAGGCATTTGGTTCACTTTCAATCATTTTCTGCTTCAGAACACATGTATTCCTCCATGTTTCTTGACTGGTCTTCTCATGAGACTTCTTTCCAAACACATTATTTTCTATTTCCGTAATCACTTTTGAAACAAAACTCACACACCCTTCATTATAAACCATAACTCTAAGATTACCATTAGATGTATAACTCTTTGGAATGAATGATTGTATATCAATATAAGATTTCCTATATATTTTCAGATATCAATTCAATCCATTATTTAATTGGAACCAGTTATATTTTTTCCCAGTATGATCTATGTATGCATAATCTCTATATTCATAGACACAGCATACGCCTCTTTGTACCCCCAATACTAATTTATTCGTCTTCACAATATTGCTCCCGGAAATGGTGGAAGAAATACGCATGCCACCTGATCTACATATACATTTTATTACATTAATATTCTGGACACCAAATGCAAAGGTCACACTTATTATTGTACCAAAGCCTAAATGGAAAGTGAGCATGGATTACTAAAAACATCCATGTCCACATTGCCTAATTCTCTCAAATGTCAATCCTATTCGTGACTACATATGTGTTTCTTCCTAAGATTATATATTCAACCTGAACCCTTTGAAAAAGTCTAATCCTATCACTTTATAGTTTGCCTGATTTTGTAATGTCTCTATTGATATCTGCTTTCCTACATATTTCCCAAGTTCATCATTGTGATTGACTCTTCACATGTGCTGACAAATATTCACTCTCTAACCAAAACCCTATTGCTAAAGAACTTTTGTTTCAAATACTATACTCACTCTTCTTCCTATACCTACCGACTATCTTCCTAATCCTACCGACTGTCCCTGTTTGACTCGATGTTCTCTTGTACATTCAATCATCCAAGGTAGAAGATCCTATGCCATTGATTATAGATTCATCTTAGACATCTGTGCATAACATAATTCAATGCTAATTATCCCAGTCAAGGTCCCAATGCCATTCTGGGCTTCGAATCTAAACTAGATTTCTGTTTTCATAATTATATTTCACCTCTATATTCTTTTAAATATTTTAGGTTCCAAATACCATCATTCATCCAGCAGAATGATTTCTAACCCAAATCAAACATGTTGTTAACCTTAACCATTCACTGTTCCATCAATCTAACTTTACAGAAGAGCAGGGATAGAGTTGTATGAGATCTTTCACCTGATGAAAACCTCAAAGGTACATGCATAAATGATCTCTGAAGAACATGAAGGCAGCTATAAAAGACCTGAGAGAGCAAAAGTCATCTTCAATGGCAAACAACCTGGTCAGGATGAAGGGTTCTGACTGAATCAGCCTCTCTCTTCTTAATGTAGAGAAAATGGACCAAACCCAGCCTGTGTGGGTAGCTGTCCCAGGGCGCCTATGATTGATATACCGTTCTATCTTGTGAAAGTGTAACAGGAAGTAGGGGCAGCCTCCTTCTCATGTGACACTTGGAAGCCACTGGTAGGACAAAGTGGTTGCCAAGGCAGTAACCTCATTCAGTTCCTGAAGGAAGTGACCTCACCTCACTTCCTTGGTGATTAAAATCTCTGAACTTGGGATTCATGAAGCCAGTCACCCATAGCCAGTCCCAGTCTCAGTCCCAGTGGTCACACTTGTTTGGATTTACCAAAGACAGAGTCAGTCTTTCTTGGTAACTACTGATGTGAGGATGGCCAAATGCCAGGAAAGCTTTAAAGAGGAGCCGTTTCTGAGAAAGCAGGTAGTGGCTCACCTCTGGCTCCTGACACCTTCACAGAGTTAGCCAAGGAGACCAGATCTGACACAGGTCAGGCCATTTCAGGGGAACATAGTATGGTCCACCAGTCAGAGGACACTCTGGATATTCACAGACCTACTTGAGTTAAGGAGGTGCCTTTGTCGGTGTGGGTGTGAGTTTGTGGTTTTGTCTCATGTTCTGAGAATAGGTAGGAAAGGCAGTTTGTTTGGATTGGAGTGGACTGTTTCTAGTAAGTCGTTAGACAAGGCGAGTGCTTCTATGTCTGTGTTTCCAACTCTGTCCGTGGTTGTAGACATTAGAAAAGAGAATGCATCAAGGATGTGTCCTGTCTAGTAGAATGCTTCCCAGCATTCTTCCTGCCCGATTTAGGAATGGACTGTGGCTCGTCTTATGCATAAGAAACACCTACTAACTTTCTAAGTTCCTGTTTTCTTCCTGAATTCCGGCAAACCTCAAGAATAGGCCCATGGTTTTGAGTCCAAGATGTGTACCACCTCCAAGCTCTGTGACGTGGCCATGTGCTTGATAGCTGTAGGGAATGGGAACATCTTAGAAAACTCAAATATCTGTGTGACCAGTAAACTCTCAGTGGAGAAACCCTGCTTTGGTTCATTTGCATACTTATGGTTATGTTGCCCTGAATGTCAAGAAGGTCTTTGCCTCAGGCCACCCCTTTGTGAAGCCTGAAGAAAACTGTTTTCAAATGGAAATAAATGGGCATAACATGTGGCTCTTTGCTTAATTGCTTTGAAAAGGGACGTGTCCGAATCAGCCTTTTGGGCCTGTGTGAGGTTGTGGCTTAGATTCTCAGCACATGGTAGATCTAAAGATAGATTCCATTTGTGCAATCAAAACCAAAATGGCAAAAAATCACTCATTGTGGATGAGTCTCTTGCCTTCCTCTGTTAGGTTCTTTACCTCCATCAAGTGTGAATAGGAGTCCTTTAGGTCAAATGAGTTCTTCAAATCCCTGCAGAGGTGCTTGTGTTTTCTCAAGATTCCATATCACATAAAGAATCTATACCTGAGAGTCAGTAGGCCTCAAATTGGAGAAGGAGAGCAGTATTAATGGTAGGCCTATTTGATCACTCCTGGTTCACAGGAAGGGTGTCCATGTCACCCTCACTTTAGGCAAATGAGGGGCAAGCAACATTATTTTGGACACTCTCTTGGGATGCATCCTGCATGGTAACCTCCAGCCAGAGGTTAAGATGAATGTCTATATTTAAGAAGATGAGGGCCATGTGGGTGTCTTTTGGTTTTAATTGTGGTCATTCTTGTGGCAGTTGGAAGAGATGACTGGATCCACCTGGGCTTGAACTCTGGTGTCATTCCCCTTAGAGCCTGAGTTCTGGAACACATATCAAAGAAGAATTGCCATAAATTGTGTGGGGATTTTAAGAGGCCGCGCATGAGAGTCGCCCTTGGAAACTGAGATCTATGCCCACGGTGGCTTTCCACAGAGCACTGGGAATCTCAGACAGGATATCACATGATTTAATTCTGAAAGACTTGGCAGGCATATTTGATAGTCAAAAAACACATGGACCTCAATTTTAGACTTCAATGGGCGTGGCTTCATGTGACCTTTTGGCCACTCTTTGGGAAGCCTTGCCTGTGAGAGTTCTCCAGAGCTTTCATTGAAATGATCTTCCTCAACATTGAATGATTCCTGAATGAATTGAAATAAACAGTGCCTCCAACTTCATCCTTGAAAATTGGCTAGATAAATACCATGAAATATTTAAAATTCCAATGACCAGGTGGCACTGAAGAACCTTTGGATGTCCTGTTGCTGATCATGAGTGTACCAGACAGTGCCTTGATTAACAGGCTTTCATGAATATGGTGTAGAACAGAGATGCCAGTAATTTGGAGCCTGCAGAATAGTGGGCCTAGAGCAGAGGTGATTAAGTGTGTGATAAAACATCTGTGGTGGGGTCATGTGGATCTGCCATTGTCTTCCAAATGGCTTGTGACTGACATGGTGCAGCCAGCAGAACATTGTATGTAAACGCATCATGTTATATGGAGAGGTTTAAGGGCAATGTTCAGAATCAGGTTGCTATGGTCACGGAGGCAACCTATGTGGTATACAAGTCCTGTTGGTGCATTCTCCTGCAGTCCCTGACCCACCATATGTGACAGAACTCCCTCCAGGACTGTGGTCAAGTTTAACTCTTTGTATTTCATGAAGCAAATACAAAACTCTCAGTGCAGCAGGAGACACTATAAAAAGTGGAGGATGATGAAATGGCTTCACAGTCCACATGGGGAGACACAGAGCCCCCAGTGGCCATAGTTCACCTACAAAGAGAGAATTCAGCACTACTGCTTCATGTTCATTGGAAAATTATAAACCATGTCCTCCAGGTCACAGAGATGCATAAAGACGTTTGATGGTCTTACTAGAAAAAAAGCTAAAGTTCCTGAAAACTACATATATTTCAACTGTCCATCTTAGAGGCAGTTTCTCCAGACGTCTTTAGGCTGGCAAATCTTCATGTTTGTGGAGTTTTTACATTGTCCCTTACTTTTGGAAACTCCTCTACCATCTCCAAGGTTGTGAAATCCACAGCAGTTTTCATTTCAGGTATGAATTCAAAGATTTTCTAACTCTTTTTCTCTAATTGTGTCTTACTTGGGGTGAAGGTAATGTCAAGTTATTGTTCTAAATGAGAGTGGAAAAATTTTTGTGTAACACTAATTTGCATACACATTGATCCATTTCCAATTTTCCATTCGAAATACTGAATCCCTGACAGTAACTCATACCCTACTATACTCTGACTACTAATCCTAATATGATGAAGAATAATACCCAAATAGAATAAAAATACGAGCAGTTCAGAGGAGGCATGCTGTACAGTTGGACTTCCCTTTTGCATGATTAAGGGTAGGTGTTATAAATCTACTCAATTTTTAATTGAAATAGTCCTCCATGTGTTTATAAAGTTCACAAATATGTGAATTCCTGTCTCCCTTTCTCTGTAGCCTACTCAGCACATGTATTTTTATATGCACATACAGAATCCTACCTGGTATCACACGTACATTTTCATGAGTTGGCTGAATTGGCAGATACAAATTGTGAGAAGAGATCAGTCCTCCTAAACGCTGTGGGAACTGAAAATTCAAACTATGTGTAAGCTTCCCAGTAGAACAATATTATACATAAATCCATGTTCAGTATAATAAATATTTTGCATCTTTGAATGATGTATATTACATGATGAATTACGATTAGCATATATATTGATACTTTTTAATGTATATTTGTGTTTATTTAAATATATATATATATATATATATATATATATATATATATATATATATATATATACACTCCAGATTTCTCAAAATATGAAAGGTATGTGACTTATACACACTCTGTAAATTCATTCATGTTCATGTATATAAATTTATAATCAACTTTTCAGAAGATATTTCTCAGAAATATTCATCCACCTGAAATACATATTTATTTCCCAGTACTGAAAACTAATTTCAATCAATGGTGTTTAGAAATCCTAATATTTCTACAGTAACTGACCCAGTTTAACATCAATGCCAGTAGATTCCTATGGGACATGATGTCTATATTGACCTTCATTTTAATCCAACACTGGTACATTACTATTTCTTCAGTTTTTGCACATCATAGGATATGTATTTCTTCCACAAGTTTAAAATATATAGGAATTTGTTTCACTTTCAAACACTTCTTGCTTCAGAACACATGTATTCCTCCATGTTACTTGACTGGTCTTTTCATGAGACTTCTTTCCAAATACATTATTTTCAATTTCCATAATCAATTTCGAAGCTAAACTCACAGACTCTTCATGATGAACCATAACATTAATATTAACATTAGATGTATAACTGGTTGGAATGAATAATTGTATATCAATATAAGATTTCCTCTATATGTTCACGATTCAATTCAATCCATTATTTAAAGTTGGAATCAGTTATGCTTTTTATTCACAGTATTGTCTATTAATGCATTATCTCTATATTAATAGATACAGTGTACTCTTCTTTGTCCCTTCAATACTAATTTATACGTCTTCAAAATATTGCTCCCAGAAATGGTGGAAGAAATACTCATGTCACCTTATCTATATATAGATTTTATCACAGGAATATTCTGGACACAAAAAACGAACGTCACACTCATGATTGTATCAAAGCCTAAATGCCAAGGGAGCGTGGATTACTAAAAAGAACCATGTCCAGGTTGCCTAATGCTCTCAAATGTAAATCAAATTGGTGACTACATATTTGTTTCTTCCTAAGATTATATATTCAACCTCAACCATGTTGAAAATGTCTAATCCTATCACTCACTTCATACTTTGCCTGATTTGGTAATATCTTTATTGATACCTGCTTTCATACATATTTCCCCCAGTTCATCATTGTGACTGACACTTCACATATGCTGACATTTACATTCACTCTCTACCCGAAACCCTATTGCTAAAGAACTTTTGGTCCAAATCCTATACTCACTCTTCTTTCTAAACCTACTGACTATCTTCCTAATGCTACTGACTATAGTTTTTTGACTCGATGTTCTCTTCGACAATCAATTATCCAAGGTATAAGGTCCTATGCCATTGTATATCAATTTATCTGAGACACATGTGCAGAACATAATTCAAACCTAAGTATCCCACTCAAGGGCCCAGTTCCCTTCTGGCTTCCAATCTTACCTAGATTTCTGTTTTTATACTTATATTTTACCTATATATTTTTGTAAATATCACAGGCTCCAAATACCATTATTCATCCGGCAGAAAGATTCCTAACGCAAATCAAACATGTTATTAACCCTAAACATACACTTTTCCCTCAATCTAACTTTACAGAAGAGGAGGGACAGAGTTGGTCTTACAATACAGGAATGTAGGGATCTTCCACCTGCTGAGAACATCAAAGGTATATGCAGAAATGATCCCCTGAGATGATGAAGGAAGCTATGAAGGACCTGAGAGAGCAAAAGACATCTTCCATGGCAAACTATCTGGTCAGGATGAAGGGATGTGTCTGAATCAGCCTCTACCTTCTTAATGTAGAGAAGATGGACCAAACCAGGCCTGTGTGGAGAGCTGTTCTCAGGTACCTATGGTTGGTATACCATTCTAACTGTGAAAGTGTGACAGGAAGTAGGGACAGCCTCCATCTCATGGGACCCTTAGAAGTAACTGTTAGGAAAAGTGGTTGCCAAGTCAGTGACCTCTTTCAGTTCCTGAAGGAAATGACCTCACCTCACTGCCTTGGTGATGGAACTCTCTGGACGTTTGATCCTGGAAGACAGGCACCAAGAGCCAGTCACAGTCCCAGTCCCAGTGGTCTCACTTGTTTTGATTTACCAAGAACAGAGTCAGTCTTTCTTAGTACCTACTGATGTGATGATGGCCAAATGACAGGAAAGCTCTGAAGAGGAGCTTTTCCTGGGAAAGCAGGTAGTGGCTCACCCATGGCTCCTAACAACTTCAAAGTGTTGGCCAAGGAGACCAGATCTGATACAGGACAGGCCATTTTGGGGGAACATACAATGGCCCACCATTCTGAGGACACTATGGATAGTCACAGACTTACTTGAGCAAAGGAGGTGCCTTTGAGTGTGTGTGTGTGGGTTTGTGGTTTTGTCTCATGTTCTGAGAATAGGTAGGAAAGGCTCTTTGTTTGGATTGGTGTGGACTGTTTCCAGTAAGTCGTTTGACAAGGCGAGTGCTTCTATGTCTGTGTATCCCACTCTGTCCGTGATTGTAGACATTAGAAAAGAGAATGCATCAATGGATGTGTCCTGTCTAGTAGAAAGCTTCCAAGCATTCATCCTGCCCAATTTACAAATGGACTGCAGCTTGTCTTATTGAAGGGCAACATCTGCTCTCAGTAGTTTCTGTTTTCTTCCTGAATTCTGGAAACTCTCCAGAATAGCCTCATGGTTTTGTGTCCAAGATATGTACCACCTCCAAGCTCTGTGAAATGGTGATGTACTGGATAGCTGAAGGGAATGGCGAGAATCTAAGAAAACTCAGATATCAGTGGGACCAGGAAAGTCTCAGTGGAGAAACCCTTCTTTGGGCCTTTTGCTTACCTATTGTTCTGTTGCCCTGAATTTCAGGAAGGTCTTTACCTCAGGACACTAATTTGTGAAGCCTGAAGAAAACTGTTTTCAAATGGAAATTAATGGGCATCACCTGTGGCTCTTTGCTTAATTGCTTTGGAAATGGATGTTTCTGAAACAGCCTCTTGGCCCTGTGTGAGGCTGTGGTTAGATACTCAGCACCTTATACATCCCACGTGTTCATCCAAAACCAAAATGGCCAAAAGAGCAGTTTTTGTTGATGAAGTCTCTCCCTACCTCTGTAAGGTTCCTGACCTCTATCAAGTGAGAATAGGGTGCCTTTGGGTCAAATGAGTTCTTCAAAGCCCTTCAGAGGCTAGCCCATAGGTGATTCCAATGATTCCAATTCACATGAAGAATCTAAACCCCACAGTCAGTAGTCCTCAAATTGGAGAAGCAGAGCAGTATTAACGGCAGGCCTATTTGATAAGTCATGGTTCACAGGAAGGTGTTCAGGCCACCCCAACGTTAAGCAAATGAGGGGCAAGGGAGCTTATTTTGGACACTGTCTTGGGCTGTGCCCCTCATGGAAACCTCCAGCCAGAGGTTAAAATGAGTATCTATATGGAAGAAGATGACGGCCATGTGGAAGTGTTCTGGTTTTAATTGTGGTTATTAGTGTGGTTGTTGAAAAATATGACTGGCTCCACCTGGTCTTGAATTCTAGTGTGATTCCCCTTAGAGACTGAGTTCTGGAACTGATCTCAGAGAGGTATTGCCATGAGTTTTGTTGGGATTTTAGGAGGCCATGCATGAGAGTCACCCTTGGAAACTGAGATCTGTGCCCAGGAAGGCTTTCCACAGAGCACAGGGAATCTCAGCCAGGTTATCACATAATTTTTTTCTGAAAGAATTAGCACCCATAGTTGAGAGTCAAAACACGCAAGGATTTTACATTGTAGACCGCAATATGCCTGGCTTTATGTGACCATTTGGCAACTCTTTGGGAAGCCTTGCCTGTGAGAGTCTTCCAGAGCTTTCATTGAAATGGGCTTCCTCACCATTTAATGGTTACTGAATTAAATGAAACCCTCAGTGCCTCCAACTTCAACCTTAAAAAATGGGCTCGATAAATACCATGAAATTTTTGAAATTCCCATTACCAGGTGGCACTGGAAAACCATTGGAGATCCTGTTGCTGATCATGAGTGTACGAGAAAGTGCCTTGATTGACTGGGTTTCACAAAAATCGTGTAGAACAGAGATGCCAGTAAGTTGGAACCTGCTGAGTAGTGGGCCTACAGCAAAGGTGGGTAGGTGTGAGATAAACCATCTCTGGTGGTTTCATGTGGATTGGCCATTGGCTTTCAAATGGCTTGTGACTGACATGATGCAGCCAGCAGACCCTTATATGTAAAGGCATCTTGTTATATGGATAGGTTTCTGGGCAATGTTCAGAATCAGGTTGATATGGTCAAGGGGGCAAGCTATGTTGGACATAAGCCTGGTTGGTGCATTCTCCTGGAGACCCTGTCCCACCACACGTGACAGAACTCCCTCCAGCACTGTGTCCCAGTTAAACTCCTTGTATTTCATTAAGCCAATACCAAACTCCCAGTGCAGCAGCAAGAATCACCACGAAAAGTAGAGTATGACCAAATGGCTTCACAGTCCACACGGAGAGACACTTATCCCCCAGTTGCCACAGTTTACCCACAAAGTGAGAATTCAGCACTGCTGCCTCATTTTAATTGGAAAATAAGATACCATGTCCTCCAGGTCACATTGATGTTGACCCAGTTTTGATGGTCTCACTACATAGGATGCTAAAGCTACCGACAACAACATACATTTTAAGTGTCCCAACTCAGAGGCAGTATCTCAAGAAGTCTTTAGGCCTGCAGAGCTCCATGTTGTGGAGTGTTTACCTTGTCTTTTACTTTTGGAAACTCATCTACCACCTCCAAGGTTGTGAACTCCTCAGCATATTCCATTCCGGGTATGTATTCACAGATTTTCTAACTCTTATCCTCTAATTGTGTATTTCTTCCAGTGAGGGTAATATCAAGGGATTGTTTTTAATGTGAGTGGGAAGATTTTTGTGTAGCACATATTTGCAAACACATTGGGTTTACTTTCCTATTTTCCATTTGAAATACTGAATCTCTGACACTAACCCATACCCTACTAGACTCTGACTACTAATCCTTATATGATGGAGAATAGTAACCCAAAAAGAATACAAATACCAGCAATTCAGAGAAGGTATGGTATGTAGTTGGACATCCCTTAATGTTTATTGACATAGTTCTCCATGTGTTTTTAAAATTAACAAATATGTGAATTCCTCTCTCCCTTTTTCTGTAGCCTATTAAGCACATGTATTTTAATATGCACAAATAGAATCCTACCTGGTATCACATGTACATTCTTCTGAGGTGGCTGACATGGCAGATAAAAATTGTGAGAAGAGATCACTCCTCCTAACCTCTGTTGGAACAGAAAATTCAACCTATGGGTGAGCTTCCTAGTTGACCAACATTATGCATAAATCCATTTTCAGTAAAATGTATATTTTTCGATAAGTGGATGTTATATATTTAATGATGAATTTCGATTGGCATATATATTGCTACTTTTTAATGTCTCGGTGTGTGTGTTTGTGTGTGTGTGTGTGTATATATATATATATATATATATATATATATATATATATATACTCTCCCGATTTTTCAAAATATGAAATATATGTGTCTTATTATACACTTCCTAAAATTATTCATATTCATGTATGAGGATTTATAATGAACTTTTCACAAGATTATTCTCAGAAATATTCATCCACCTGAAATACATATTTGTTTCCTAATACTGAAAACTAACTTTAGTGAATGGTGCATACAAATCATAATATTTTGACATTGCAAGATGGCCGCGAATAGAGAGCATCATACCCAGTGTACCGCGCAACTGCGCAGGTGACTAACGACTAAGAACGACAAAAAACTATCTTGTTAGGAACTTACAGCAAAATGGGGGTGCACTGAAACCTAGAAGAAGGATTTCTAGCACTGAGGTCCGGTAAATGAGTCTCAAACATGAGCCAACTCTGCGACCGGAGATCCTGTCTGACTGATCCGCGCTACCAGTCCAGTGGCTACAGACAGCAGGGCACCACCGAGATGCGATCAATAATCACGGAGAAACGTTGATGCAGATTCTGTGGAATTCTGCCAGTAGAGTCCCCACTGAGCCCTGGGCTGAGTTCAGGGTTTCAGATGGGGAAGGAAGTGGTACAGTTCTAACCCCCACAATAGAAACTCCACGAAGGAAACCAACGGCCACCATCTTGGTGAGCTGAAGTAACGACAGCCACTCCCCTACAGAATGCAACAATAAAATGTTGTTATTCTGTTACTGTTACTCAGCTCCTCTCCCATACTTCGGGGAATTTGCATCAAATCTCTCCTAGGCTTTCTGGGGGAGAGATTATCAGAGGGAGCCTGCATAAAGATAGGGGAAAACTAGAGGCACCTGACTTTCAACTCCCCCTCCCATCAGTGGTGAAAAAAACCTGTCTAGCCAGCGCTGAGAGAGGGGCAAGCGGAAAAAAAAATCAAAACAATAGAGTGCCGGGGTTCCCAATAGCCAACTGTGCAATCAGAGATCCGGGCTGATTGAATCATGCAGCCAGGCCTGCTGTTTCAGATGGCGGGGCACCACCGAGAAGTGACCTGAAGCAGTGAGAAATGTTGCTGCGGATTCTGTGGAATCCTGCCGGCTGAGCTCCCACTGATCCCCGGGCTGAGTTTGGGAATTCAGACAGGGAAGAAAGTGGTATAGTTCTATCCCCCACAAAAGAAACTCCACCAAGGAAACAAGCGGCCACCATCTTTGAGATCTGAAGTAACCACCGCCCCTCTCCAATAGACTGCAACAATAAAACAGATGTGTGTTACTCAGCTCATCTCTCATACAGCGGGGAATTCGCATAAAATGTCTCCTAGGCTTTCCGGGGGAGGGTTAATCAGAGCAAGCCTGCATAAAGACGCAAGAAAAACTAGAGACACCTGACTTTCGACTCCCCCTACCATCAGTGGCCATAACGAAACGTGTATAGCCTGTGCTGGGGGAGGGGTAAGTGGAAAAACTCAAAACAATAGAGTGTCTGGGTTCCCAAAAGACACCCTCCACACCCAACAAACGGCAGGCACAGAGTACAGTTTGAACTGCCGAGAGGCATCACTCAGGGGAAATCTGGTCTAGAAAAAGAAACCAGGACAAGCAGGAGAAACCAAAGGACTAGAAGGCAGGCCCTTGTAACTGGGCGGCTGGAGACCGCAGGCCTGCACATGACATTCCACCCACTGCCTGAGTGACTGGGGGGCTGAGGAATGCCCGCCCGCCGGCAACCGAGCGTGAGACTGCGTGGCTAGAGATTGACAACCCAACGGCGACAGCCCACCTGCTGCCCGCGTGACTGGGCGGCTGGAGACCGCCTGCCCGCTGGCGACCAACCGCGTAATTGGGCGGCTGGAGACCGCCCGCCTGCCAGTGACCCAGAGCTGAAACAAACCAGAGACAGTCAAGTCCCACCCCCCAATTCGGACACCTCGGCAAGGAGCCTGGGGCCGGCCAAAGCAGAGAGGTGACATCACTGGAGCTCGGCCTTCGGAATTACTTCCAAGCGGAATCCACTTTAGCAGGCATAGTTTACCAACACAAAGGAGAGACAACAGAGATATACAACACCAAAACAAATCTAAAGAATAAAGCAGAAACACAGCAATCAAATAGAGCTGGAAAGTAACGTGAACATCATGAAAAAACAAGGGCAAAAAAGGAGTACAAACAATGCAGGGAAACTTAAATCTACAGGAGGACCTTGAAGCATCAGAAACAGGGATAGGGAAAGAACTCAAGGCATACCGAACTCAGATGGAAAGGAATATTAGAGAAGACATGAGGCAGCAAGTCCAAGCAATAAAAGTATATTTTGAAAATGAATTAAGCAAACAAATTCAAATGGCAAAGAATGAGCATTACCAGGAGATAGAGATCTTAAAAAAATATTAAACAGTAATCCTAGAAATGCAGGAAAATATAAACCAAATTAAAAACTCAAACGAGAATATTACAAATAGACTAGATCAAGTAGAAGTCAGAACATCAGATAATGAAGACAAAGTTTATCAACTTGAAAAGAATTGAGTAAACACAGAAAAGATGCTTAAATCCCACCAGGAATTTATTCAAAAGATATGGGATGTCATAAAAAAACAAAAACAAATTTAAGAGTCATCAGGATAGAAGAAGGCATAGAGATTCAAACCAAAGGAATGGACAACATATTAAATAAAATAATTCTATAAAACTTCCCAGAGATGAATGATGGATTGGATTGCCAATTCCTGGAAGCCTACAGGACCCCAAACATTCAAAACCAAAATAGACCAACTCCAAGACATATAATTATGAAGATAGCCAACATACAGAACAAGGAGAGAATATTAAAAGCTATAAGAGAAAGGAGGCAGATTACATTCAGGGGTAAACCAATTAGGTTAACAACTGATTTTTCATGACATTCTTTGAAAGTGAGAAGATCCTGGAACAGTGTAATTCAAATGCTGAAAAAAAAAAAGAATTCCAACCAAGAATACCATATAAAGAAAAGTTAAGCTTCAGATTTGACAATGAAATTAAAGTCTTTCACGATAAACAAAAGCTAAAACAATTCTCAGCCAGAAAACCAGCACTGCAAAGCATTTTGTGCAAAATACTACAAGAAGAAGAGTTAAAAAATAGTGCCCAAAACTAACAGTGGGAAGTATCTCAGTAAAGCGGGAGGAAAGTAACCAAAAAAGTAAAAACTATCCAAACTAAAATATAATAAATAAATAAACATGACTGGAAGTACAAATCATATTTCAATTGTAACCTTAAATGTTAATGGCCTAAATTCACTAATCAAGAGACATGTGCTAGTAACCTGGATCAAAAAAACAAATCCAACAATATTCTGCCTTCAGGAGACTCATATGATAGGAAAAGACATACACAGGCTGAAGGTAAAAGGTTGGGAAAAATCATAACACTCACATGGCCCTCGGAAGCAAGAAGGATTTGCCATACTCATATGGAATAATATCAACTTCAAACCTAAGTTAATCAAAAGGGATAAAGAATGACACTATATTCTGTTAAAAGTAATCATCCACCAACAAGAAAAAAACAATTATCAATTTGTATGCACCAAGCAATGGAGGTGCAACATTCATAAAACAAACTCTCCTCAAGTTCAAGAGTCAAATAGACTACAACACAATAATTATGGGTGACTTCAACACACCACTCTCGGCATTAGAGAGATCCTCTAGACAAAAACTGAATAAATAAACTATAGAACTCAACAGCACAATCAATAACCTAGACTTAACCGACATATATAGAATATATCAACCATCATCAAGTGGATACATGTTCTTCTCAGCAGCACATGGATCCTACTCAAAGATACACCATATATTATGCCATAGGGCAATTCTTAGTAAATATAAAGGCATGGAGATTATACCGTGCACCATATCTGATCATAATGGAATGAAACTGGATATCAATGAGAAAAGAAGGAAGGAAAAATCCTACATCACATGGAAAATGAACAACAAGCTACTGAATGACCAATGGGTTACAGAAGACATAAAGAAGGAGATAAAAAATTCTTAGAGACAAATGACAATACAGACCCAACATACCGGAATCTATGGGACACAATGAAAGCAGTTTTAAGAGGGAAATTCATTTCTTGGAGTTCTTTCCTCAAAAAAAGAAAAAAAAAACAACAAATAAATGAACTTAAACTACACCACAAAAACCTGGAAAAGGAAGAGCAAAACAACAGCAAATGTAGTAGAAGACAAGAAATAATTAAATTTAGAGCAGAAATCAACGAAATTGAAACAAAAAAAAAGTTGAAAAAATTGATAAAACTAAAAGTTGGTTCTTTGAAAAAATAAATAAGATCAACAGGCCCTTAGCCACGCTAAGGAAGAGAAGAAGAAAGAGAATTTAAATTACTAACATGTGGGATAAAAAAGGCAATATCACAACAGACACTACAGAAATATAGAAGATAATTAGAAAGTATTTTGAAACACTATATTCCAATAAAATAGAATATTGTGAAGATATTGATAAATTTCTTAAGTCATACAATCTGCCCAGATTGAGTCAGGAAGACACAAACAATTTAAACAGGCCAATAACAAAGGAAGACATAGAAGAAGCAATCAAAAGACTGCCAACCCAAAAAAAGCCCTGGACCGGATGGGAATACAGCGGATTTCTACAAAACCTTCAAAGAAGAATTAAAATCAATATTTTTCAAGCTTTTTCAAGAAATAGAAAAAGAAGGAGCTCTTCCAAATTCATTCTATGAGGCCAACATCACCCTGATCCCGAAACCAGACAAAGACACTTCAAAGAAAGAATACTACAGACCAATTTCTCTAATGAACTTGGATGCAAAAATTCTCAATAAAATTCTGACAAATCGAGTACAAAAGCATATCAAAATAATTGTGCAACATCATCAAGGAGGATTCATCCCTGTGATGCAAGGATGGTTCAATATACGAAAATCAAAAAATGCCATTCACCACATCAATAGACTTAAAGACAAGAACTATATGATCATCTCGATAGATGCAGAAAAGCATTTGACAAAGTTCTGCATCCATTTATGTTCAAAACTCTATAAAAACTAGGGATAACAGGAACTTACCTCAACATTGTAAAAGCTATATATGCTAAACCTCAGGCTAGCATCATCCTAAATGGAGAAAAAACTGAAGGCATTCCTTCTGAAATCTGGAACAAGACAGGGATGCCCTCTATCACCACTTCTATTCAATTTAGTTCTTGAAATACTAGCCAGAGCAATTAAACAGACAAAAGAAATTAAAGGCATAAAAATAGGAAAAGAAGAATTTAAAGTATCACTATTTGCAGATGACATGATAATATATTTAACAGACACAAAAATGTCTACAAAGAAATGGCTAAAGTTAATAAATGAATTCAGAAAAGTGGCAGGATATATAATTAACACGCATAAATCAAATGCATTCCTGTATAACAGAAAAAAAACTTCTGAAATGGAAATGAGGAAAACCACTCTATTCACAACATCCTCAAATAAAATAAGATACTTGGGAATCAACCTAACAAAAGAGGTGAAAGATTTATATAATGAAAACTACAGAAATCTAAAGAGAGAAATAGAAGAAGATGTCAGAAGATGGAAACATGTGCCCTGTTCATGAATAGGCAGAACTAACATCATAAAAATGGCAATATTACGCAAAGTTCTCTACAGGTTTAATGCAATGCCAATCAAAATTCCAACGGCATTTCTTGTAGAAATAGATAAATCAATCATGAAATTCATATCGAAAAATAAAAGACCCAGAATAGCAAAAGCAACTCTAAGCAGGAAGTGTGAATCTGGAGGTATAGCGATACCAGAGTTCAAACTGTACTGCAAAGCAATAGTAACAAAAACAGCATGGAACTGGTACCGAAAAATGCAGGTGGACCAGTGGTACAGAAGAGAGGACACAGAAACCAATCCACAAAATTACAACTTTATTATATTTGATAAAGGGGCTAAAAGCATGCAGTGGAGGAAGGATAGCATCTTCAACAAATGGTGCTGGGAAAATTGGAAATCCATATGCAACAAAATGAAACTGAATCCCGTTCTCTCGCCATGCACAAAATTTAACTCAAAATGGATCAAGGATCTAGATATAAAATCAGAGACACTGCGTTTCATAGAAGAAAAAGTTGGCTACGATCTACATACTGTGGGGTCGGGCTCCAAATTTCTTAATAGGACGCTCATAGCCCAAGAGTTCTTAACAAGAATAAAAAAATGAGACTTACTTATACTAAAAAGTTTTTTTTTTCTCTGCAAGAGAAACAAAAAGGGAAGTAAATAGATAGCCTACATCCCGGGAACAAATTTTTACCCCTCACACTTCAGATAGAGCCCTAATATCCAGAATATACAAAGAATTCAAAAAAATTATCAATAAGATAACAAATAACCTAATCAACAAATGGGCCAAGGACCTGAAAAGACACTTCACCGAGGAGGACATACAATCAATCAACAAGTACATGAAAAAATGCTCACCATATCTAGCAGTCAGAGAAATGCAAATCAAACCCACCCTAAGATACCATCTCACTCCAGTATGATTGGCAGCCATTATGAAGTCAAACAACAACAAGTGTTTACGAGGATATGGGGAAAAGGGGACACTTGTACACCGCTGGTGGGACTGCAAATTGGTGAGGCCAACATGGAAAGCAGTATGGGGATTCCTGGGAAAGCTAGGAATGGATCCACCATTTGAACCAGCTATCGCCCTTCTCGGACTATTCCCTGAGGATCTTAAAAGAGTGTACTAAAGGGATACTGCCACATCAATGATCATAGTGGCACAATTCACAATACCTAGACTGTGTAACCAACCTAGATGCAATTCAATAGATGAATGGATAAAAAAAAAATGTGGCATCTATACACGATGGATGCAGCACTAAAAAATGACAAAATCATAGAATTTGCAGGGAAATGGATGGCATTAGAGCAGATTATGCTAAGAGAAGCTAGCCAATCCTTAAAAAAACAAATGCCAAATGTCTGCTTTGATAAAAATAGGGTAACTAAGAATAGAACAGGGAGGAAGAGCATGAGGAAAAGATTAATATTAAACAAAGACAAGTGGGAGAGAGAAAGGGAGAGAGAAGGGAAAGCATATGGAAATGGTAGGAGACCCTCATTGTTACACAAAATTACATATAAGACGTTGTGAGGGGAAAGGCGGGATCAAGAGAGAGAAGTGAAAAAGCAGATGAGGAAGAGAGGGAAGATAGGATGAAAGGGGAGGGGGGATAGTAGGGGATAATAAAATTAGCAGAGGTCAACAGTCACTAATGTGACATTATGTAAAAATGTGAATGTGTAACTGATGTGATTCTGCAATTTGTATTTGGGGAAAATTGGGAGTTCATAACCCATTTCAGTCAAATGTATGAAAGATGATATATCATGAGCTTTGTAATGTTTTGAAAAACCAATAAAAATAAATAAACAAAGGTTTAAAATTGAGTGGGAAGAAATCAGCTAAAAAGGAGTTGAGATGCATTCATTTTGATAAGCAGAAAGTTTGTTTTGTGTAGTTGTAAATATCACAAATTTATTTTACCAGAAAACTGGCTTTTGAAATGAACATATATTGAGATTAAAGGATAATCCACCTACCTTCATGAAAAATTCATATCATTTCCTATATTTTTCATATTTCATTTTTTTTCGTGAATATTTTGTCATGGACCAGGTCTAGTCTTAGGCTACCTCATCTGACAAGTTCGTACAATGTGTTGGATTGTTCTTTTCATCTTTTATTTGATAGTTTGTAGCTGATAATGTGTATTTTTCCTTATCTTTATTTGGACATACATACCCAACTATATCTTTGCATTTTATGTTTTACTGCGGAAGAGACTCATCAAAAGCTCTTTATTATATGTATCAACAATGAAACATTTAGAGCATGCAATTATTCTTAATTTTGCATGAAAATGTCTTTGTACCATTTTTCTTATAAAGATGTAGAATTATTACTGTAATAAGTAACTACTTACAAGAAGAATTAAACAATTGACTTTATATCGATCATGAATATGAAAATTAATAAAATAAGTATTTGGCAATAAATATGCAATTGATAGAAATTAAAATCACAAGAAAGCCATTTAAAATGTCAGTGCATATGGTCCTTAAATAAAAGGTTGTTCAAATAAAATTTCACTAATTCATAAGAGTTAATATGCCATATCACAGCTTAATGTAATATAAAAACTTAAATGATAAGTATTGATAAATAAGAATGATACCTGTTTACTTAAATATGTTTATTTGATTTTCACTGTAAGCTGTTAATTCTAGAAGACTTGAAAATTAAGAAAGACTTGGTCTATATTATTTCTAACAGGCTAATCAAAGTACTTTTAAATATATATGTATATATATCATATGTAATACATATGCATGAATATAGATACATATGTACAATAAATGTATTGTAATATATCTATAGGTTATTATAATTATTAAATTTTCTCAAGAAAAAAGAATGACTATAAAAAAATTCTTAAATGTAAATTTCATAGCATATTACTGTTTGTAATGACATGAGAGAAAAACTCCTATGGAGGGAAAATGAAAAAGGAAGAGAGAGAAGGGGGAAAATGAGGAAGAAAGTGAGTAAAGAAGAGGGAGAGGAGTGTTTGATTATAAGATAAATGTGGAGGGTCTGGGTGTCTGGCTCAGTGGTAACATGCTTGGCTAGCATGTGTGAGGCACTGGGTTATATTCTCAGCACCACATATAAATAAATAAAATGAGGTCGATCAACAACTGAAAAAATAAAAAAAAATAAAAAAGTAGAAATATTACCAAAATTCTAAGTTTTTATGAATGCTAAATAAAAAAAATGTTACATAGCCTTATGTAATTTCTAGACTCCCCAAAATAGTCATTTAATGATAGATTACTAGTGCGATAACTAAAAATCCATTGCTCTTTCCTCGACATTCTGTGGCATGCTAGTGCTAAAATAAATTGTATTATAACACCAAAAAAATTCTAATATTTCTACAGTAACTGACCCAGTTTAACATAAATGCAAGAAGATTCCTATGGAATATAATTGTATTTTGACGTTCATTTTTATTCAACACTGGTACATTACTATTTGTCCAGTTTATGCACATCATAGTATGTATATTTCATTCACAATTTAGCAAATTTATACGCATTTGTTTTACTTTCAATCACTTCCTGCTTCAGAACACATGTATTCCTCCATGTTTCTTGACTGCTCCTTTCATGAGACTTTTTTCCAAAGACATTATTTTTGATTTCCATTATCATTTTTGAAGCAAAACTCACACACCCGTCATGATAAACCGTAAACCTAATATTACCATTAGATGTAAAACTGGTGGGAATGAATGATTGTATATCAATATAAGATTTCTTGTATACTTTCAAATATCAATTCAATCCATTGTTTAATTTGGAACCAGTTATATTATTTATTCACAGTATGGTCTATTCATGCATTGTCTCTATATTGATAGACACAGGGTACACCTCTGTGTACCCTCGATAATAATTTGTATATCTTCAAAATTTTGCTCACAGAAATGGTGGAAGAAAGACTCATGTCAACTGATCTACATATACATTTTATCACAGTAATATTCTGGACACAAAATGCAAAGGTCACACTTAGGATTGTCCCGAAGCCTAAATGGAAAGTGAACATGGATTACTAAAAACATCCATGTCTTGGATGCCTAATTCTCTCAAATGTCAATCCTATTGGTGAGTACATATTTGTTTCTTCCCAAGATTATATATTCAACCTCAACCATGTTGAAAATGTCTAATCCTATCACTCACTTTATATTTTGTCTGATTTCCTAATGTCTCTATTGATATCTCTTTTCCTACATATTTTCCCCAGTTCATCATAGTGACTGATTCTTCACATGTGCTGACATTTACATTCACTCTTTATCCGAAACCCTATTGCTAAAGAACTTTTTGTCCAAATACTATACTCACTCTTTTTTCTAAACCTACCGACTATCTACCTAATCCTACCGACTATCCCTTTTTGACTGGATGAACTCTTCAACAATCAATCATCCAAGGTACAAGGTCCTATGCCATTGTATATTGATTTATCTGAGACATCTGTGCAGAACATAATTCAAAGATAAGTATCCCAATCATGGGCCCAATGCCTTTCTGGTATTCAAATCTTACCTAGATTTCAGTTTTCATAATTACATTTCACCTGTATATTCTTATAAATATTGCAGGTTCCCAATACCATTATTCATCCAACAGAATGATTCCTACCACAAATCGAACATGTTATTAATCCTAACTATACACTTTTCCCTCAATCCAACTTTACAGAAGAGCAGGGACAGAGTTGGTCTTACAATACAGGGGTGTAGGGAACCTTCCACCTGTTGACAACCTCAAAGGTCCATGCAGATATGATCCCTGGAGAAGATGCAGGCAGCTATGAAAGGCCTGAGAGAGCAAACGTCATCTTCCATGGCAAACAACCCGGTCAGGTTAAAAGCATGTGTCTGAATCATCCTCTCTCTTCTTAATGTAGGGAAGATTGACCAAACTAGGCCTGTGTGGAGAGCTGTTCCCAGGTGCCTATTGTTTCTATACCATTCGAACTTGTGAAAGTGTCACAGGAAGTAGGCGCATCCTCCATATTATGAGACCCTAGGAAGCAAATGTTAGGACAAAGTGGTTGGAAATGCAGTGACCACATTCAGTTGCTGAAGGAAGTGACCTCACCTCACATCCTTGTTGATGGAACTCTCCGAATTTGGGTTCCAGGAAGCCAGGCATCCAGACCCAGTCCAAGCTCCAGTCACAGTGGTCTCACTTGTTTGGATTTACCAAGGACAGAGTCTGTCTTTTGTGGTACCTAGTGATGTGAGGATGGCCAAATGCCAGGAAAGTTCTGAAGAGGGGCCCTTCCAGAGAAAGAAGTTAGAGGCTCACTGCTGTCTCCTGACAACTTCACAGAGTTGACCCAGGAGACCAGATCTGATACAGGACAGGCCATTTCTGGGGAACATAGTATTGCCCTCCAGTCAGAGGACACTCTGGATAGTTTCAGACCTACTTGGGGGAAGGAGGTGACTTCGTGGGTGTTTGAGTGGGTTTGTGGTTTTTTCTCATATTCTGAGAATAGTTAGGAAAGGGGGTTTGTTTGGTTTGGAGTGAACTGTTTCTAGTTAGTCCTTTGACAAGGCGATTGTTTCTATGTCTGTGTATCCCACTGTGTCCATGGTTGTAGACATTAGAAAAGAGAATGCCTCAATGGGTGTGTCCTGTCAAAGAGAAAACTTCCAAGCATTCATCCTGCCCATTTTATAAATGGACTGTGGCTTGCCTTATCATTGGGCAACACCTATTATTTTCTTACGTTCCTGTATCCTTCCTGAATTCTGGCCACTCTCCAAAATAGGCTCATGGTTTTATGTACAAGATATGTACCACTTCCAAGCTCTGTGACATGGCCATGTACTGGATAGCTGAAGGGAATGCATCTCAGAAAACTCTGATATCAGTGTGACCAGTAAAGTCTCAGTGGAGAAACCCTGCTTTGGGCCTTTTGATTACCTATTGTTATGTTGCCCTGAATATCAGGAACATCTTTTCCTCAGGCTACTCCTTCCTGAAGCCTGAAGAAAACAGTTTTCACATGGAAATGAATGGGCATTTTACCTTTGTGTTTTACAATAAAACCTTCACAGAGATTAGGCTCTCATTAACTTAAAAATACTTTTAAATTTTATCTAAGGGTAAAAAGTAACATGTAACTGTACATATCTTTTTGATAACAAGTCCAATTATACAACACAAATGATACACATAAATCTCCAACATGTTTTTATTTTAAGCCTAGAATTACCATACAACCTTAGAACATTTCTGTTTTCATACTTATATTTCACTTCTATAGTCTTATAAATATCGCAGGTTCCCAATAACATTATTCATACAGCAGAACAATTCCTAACCCAAATCGAACATGTTATTAACCCTAACCATACACTGTTCCCTCAATCTAACTTTACAGAAGTGCAGGGAAAGAGTTCGTCTTACAATACAGGAATTTAGGGGATCTTCCACCCGCTGAGAACCTCAAACGTCCATGCAGAAATGATTCCTGTAGAAGATGTAGGCAGCTATGAAGGACCTGAGAGAGTAAGAGTCACCTTCCATGGCCAACAACCTGGTCAGGATGAAGGGTTGTGTCTGAATCTGCCTCTCTCTTCTTAATGTAGAGAAGATGCACCAAAACAGGCCAGTGTGGAGAGCTGCTCTGGAGTGCCTATGGATGATATACCATTCTAACTTGTGAAAGTGTCACAGGAAGTAGGGGCAGCCTCCATCTCATGGGGCCTTGGAAGCAACAATTAGGACAATGTGTTTGCCAAGGCAGTGACCTCATTCAGTTCCTGAAGGAAGTGACCTCACCTCACTTCCTTGGTGTTCGAAATCTCTGAACATGTGGTCCAGGAAGCCAGGCACCCACAGCCAGTCCCAGTCCCAGTCCCAGTGATCTCACTTGTTTGGATTTACCAAGGACAGAGTCAGTCTTTCTTGGTACCTACTGATGTGAGGATGGCCAAATGCCAGTAAAGCTCTGAAGAGGGCCCTTTCCTGAGAAACCAGGTTGTGGCTCACCGCTGGCTCCTGTCAACTTCACAGAGTTGGACAAGGAGAACAGATCTGAGACAGAACAGGCCATTTCATGGAAACATAGTATGGCCCACCACTCAGAGGACACTGCGGATAGTCACAGACCTACTTGGGGGAAGGAGGTGCATTTGTGGGTGTGGGTGTGTGTTTGTGGTTTTGTCTCATGTTCTGAGAATAGGTAAGAAAGGCAGTTTGTTTTGTTTGGAGTTAATTGATTCTAGTAAGTCGTTTGAAAAGGCGAGTGTTTCTAGGTCTGTGTATCCCACTGTGTCAGGGGTTGTAGACATTAGAAAAGAGAATGCTTCAATGGATGTGTCCTGTCTTGTAGAAAGCTTCCCCGGATTCATACTTCCCATTTATGAATGGACTGTGGCTTGCATTATTGATGGGCAACCCCCGATATCTTCCTAAGTTCCTGTTTTCTTTCTGAATTCTGGCCACTTTCCAGAATAGGCTCATGGTTTTGTGTCCAAGATGTATACCACCACCAAGCTCTGTGACATGGCTATGTACTGGATAGCTGAAGGGAATGGCGAGCAACTCAGAAAACTCAGATATCAGTGTAATCAGGAAAGTTTCAGTGGAGAAATACTGCTTTGGTTACCTATTGTTCTGTTGCCCTCAATGTCAGGAAGGTCTTTGCCTCTGGCCACCCCTTTGGGAAGCCTAAAGAAAACAGTTTTCAAATGGAAATCAATGGGCATCACCTGTGACTCTTTGCTTAATTGCATTGGAAAGGGATATGTCTGAATCAGGCTCTAGGTCCTGTGTTAGGCTTTGGCTTAGATTCTCAGCACATGATGGATGTAAAGAAAATCCCATGTTTGCATCCAAAACTAAATTGGCCAAAAGAGCAGTCATTATGGAAGAAGTCTCTCGCCTTCCCCTGTAAGGTTCCTCACCTCCATCAAGTGAGAATAGGAACCTTTGGATCAAATGAGTTCTTCAAAGCCCTTTAGAGGCTATCCCATAGGTGCTTGGGTTTTCTCCAGAATCCAAATCACATAAAGAATCTATACCTGACAGTCAGTAGGCCTCAAATTGGAGGAGCAAAGCAATATTAATAGCAGGCCTATTTGATCACTCCTGGTTCCCCGGACGAGTGTCCAGGACACCCTGACTTTAGGCAAATGAGGGGCAATGGAGGTTATTTTGGACACTGTCTTGGGCTGTGCCCCTCATGGAAACCTCAAGCCAGAGGTAATGATGAGTGTCCATATGGAAGAAGATGAGGGCCATGTGGGAGTGTTTTGGTTTTAATTGTGGTCATGTGTGGCCGTTGGAATAGATGACTGGGTCCAGCTTGGCTTTAACTCTGTTGTGATTCCCCTTAGAGACTGAGTTGTGGACCTCACCTCAGAGACGTATTGCCATGAATTGTGTTGGGATTTTAGGAGGATTCACATGAGAGTCACCCTTGTAAAATGAGATCTAGGCCCAGGGTGGCTGTTCACTGAGCACTGGGAATCTCAGCCAGGTTACCACATGATTTTATTCTGAAAGACTTGGCAGCCATATATGAGAGTCAAAACACACGGATGTCACAATGTAGATCCCAATGGGCCTGGATTCATGTGATCATTTGGCCACTGTTTGGGAAGCCTTGCCTGTGAGACTTCTGCAGAGATTTCATTGAAATGAGCTTCCTAACCATTTAATAGTTCCAGAATGAAATGAAACACACAGTGCCTCCAACTTCAACCTTGAAAAATGGGTAGATAAATACCAAGAAATTTTTAAACTTCCCATGACCAGGTGGCACTGGAGAATCTTTGGATATCCTGTGGCTGATCATGAGATTACAAGACAGTGCTTTGATTGACTGGTTTTCATAAAAATGGTTCAGAACAGAGATACCAGGAAGTTGGAGCCTGCTGAGAGGTGGGCCTACAGCAGTGCTGGGCAGGTGTGCAATAAAACAACTGTGGTGGGGCCATGTGGATCTTCCATTGGCTTCCAAATGACTTGTGACTGACATGGTGCAGCCAGCAGACCCTTGTATGTAAAGGCATCTTGTTATATGGACAGGATTCAGGGCAATGTTTAGAATCAGATTGCTATGGTCAAGGGGGCAAGTCATGTGGGATATAAGCCTGGTTGGTGCATTCTCCTGCAGACCCTAACCTACCAAAAGTGACAGAACTCACTCACGCACCGGATAACAGTTGAATTCTTTGTATATCATGAAGCAAATACCAAAATCCCAGTGCAGCAGCAAGAAACACGACGAAAAGTGGAGGATGACCAAATGGCCTCACAGTCCACATGTGAATACACTTATCCCCCAGTTGCCACAGTTTACCTACTAAAGAAAATTCAGCACTGCTGCCACATATTCAGTGGAAAATAAGAAACCATGTCCTCGAGGTAACATAGATGCAGACACAGCTTTGATTGTCTCACTACAATGGAAGCTAAATCTCCCGACAACAACATATATTTCAAGTGCCCAAACTCAGAGTGAGTTTCTCAAGAAGGATTTAGGGAACCAGAGCTCCATGTTTGTGGACTGTTTTCCCTGTCCCTTACTTTTGAAATCTCCTCTTCCGTCTTCAAGGTTGTGAACTCCTGAGCATATTCCATTCCAGATATTTATTCACAGATTTTCTAACTCTTCTCCTCTAATTGTGCCTTAGTCTCCGTGATTGTAATGTCAAGGCATCCCTTTCTCTGTATCCTATTCAGCACATGTATTTTTACATGCAATTATAGAATCTTACCTGATACCACACGTACATTCTTGTGAGGTGACTGACTTGGCAGATACAAATTGTAAGAGATCACTCCTCCTAAAAGCTGTTGGAACTGAAAATTCAATCTATGAGTGAGCTTCCTTGTTTAAGAACATTATACATAAATCCATATTCAATAAAATAAATACATTTGGATCTGTAGATGACATATATTTCATGGTGAATTTCAATTGGAATATATTATGCTATTTTTAATGTCTGTGTGTTTGTGTATGTATATATATATATACACACACTCTCCAGATTTTTCAAAATATGAAATATATGTCTTGTTATACACTCCCTAAACTCATTCATATTCAAGTATGTGTATTTATAATCAAATTTTCACAAGAGTATTCTCAAAATTATTCATTCACCTGAAATACATATTTGTTTCCTAGTACTGAAAACTATCTTCAGTGAAAGGTGCATACAAATCCTAATATTTCCACAGTAACTGAACCAGTTTAACATCAATACAAGTAGATTCCTATGGGACATGTTGTGCATTTTGACATTTATTTTATTCAACACTGGTACATTACTATTTCTTCAGTTTATGCTCATCATAGCAAATATATTTCATCCAAAAATTTGCAAATTTTTAGGCATTTTGTTCACTTTCAATCACTTTATTCTACAGAACACATGTATTCCTCCATGTTTTTGATGGGTCTTTTCATGAGACTTCTTTCCAAACACATTATTTTCGATTTCCATGATCACTTTTGAAGCAAAACTCAAAGACACTTCGTGATAAACCATAACCCTAATATTACCATTAGATGTATTGCTGGTTGGAATGAATGATGGTATATCGATATAAGATTTCTTATATATTTTCAGATATGAATTCAATCTATTATTTAAAGTGGGACCAGTTATATTATTGATTCACAATGTGGTCTATTCATGCACTATCTCTATATTCATAGACACAGTGTACACCTCTTTGTACCACCAATACTAATTTATAGGACTTCAAAACATTGCTCCCAGAAATGCTGGAAGAAATACTAATGTCACGCCATCTACATATACATTTTATCACAGTAATATTCTGGACACAAAATGCAAAGGTTACACTTATGATTGTACCAAAGCCTAAAAGGAAAGTGAACAGGGATTACTAAAAACATCCATGTCCACATTGCCTAATGCTCTCAAATGTCAATCCTATTGGTGACTACATATTTGTTTCTTCCTAAGATTATATATTCAAACTCAACCCTGTTCAAAATGTCTAATCCTATCACTCACTTTGTACTTTCCCTGATTTTGTAATGTCTCTATTATTATCTGATTTCCTACATATTTTCCAAAGTTCATCATTGTGACTGAATCTTCATATGTGCTGACATTTACCTTCACCCTCTAACAGAAACCCTATTGCTAAAGAAGTTTTTTTTTCCAAATCCTATACTCACTCTCCTTCCAAAACCTACCAACTATCTTCCTAATCTTACCTACTATCCCTTTTTGACTGGATGTTCTCTTCCACATTCAATCATCCAATGTACAAGGTCCTATGCCATTGTATATTTATTTATCTGAGACATCTGTGCAGAAAGTAAGTCAACACTAAGTATACCAATGAAGGGCCCAATACCCTTCAGGGTTTCAAATCTTAGATTTCTGTTTTCATACATATATTTCACCTACATATTCTTATAAATATCGTAGGTTCCCAATAACATTATTCATCCAGCAGAATAGTTCCTAACACAGATTGAACATGTTATTAACCCTAACCATACACTCTTCCCTCAATCTAACTTTACAGAAGAGCAGGGACAGAGTTGGTCTTACAAGACAGAAATTAAGGGATCTTTCACCTGCTGAGAACCTCAAAGGTCATTAAAGATGATCCCTGGAGAAGATGTAGGAAGCTATTAAGGACCTCAGAGAGCAAAAGTCATCTTTCATTGCAAACAACCTGGTCAGGATGAAGGGTTGTGTCAGAATCAGCCTCTCTCTTCTTAATGTAAAGAATATGCAGCAAACCAGGCCTGTGTGGAGAGCTGTTCCTGGGTGCCTATGGTTTTATACCATTCTAACTTGTGAAAATGTCAGAGTAAGTAGGTGCAGCCTCCATCTCATGGGACCCTTGGAAGCAACTGTTAGGACAAAGTGGTTGCCAAGGTATGGACCTCATTCAGTTCCTGAAGGAAGTGACCTCACCTCACTTCCTTGGTGATGGAATTCTCTGAACTTGGGATCCAGAAAGCCAGGCATCCAGAGCCAGTCCCAGTCACAGTCCCAGTGGTCAAAATTTTTCGGATTTACCAAAGACAGAGTCAGTCTTTCTTGGTACCTACTTATGTGAGGATGGCCAAATGCCAGGAAGGTCTGAAGAGGGGCCTTTCCTGAGAAAGCAGATAGTGGCTCACCACTGGCTCCTTACAGATTCACAAAGTTGGCCACAGAGACTAGATCTGAGACAGGACAGCCCATTATGAGGGAATTTCTTATGGCCCACAATCAAACGACACTCCGTATTGTCACAGAGGTACTTGGGGGTCTGTGTGGGTGTGGGTGTGGGTATTGGTTTGTGGTTTTGTCTCATGTTCTGAGAATAGGTAAGAAAGTCGGTTTGTTTGGTTTGGTGTGAACTGATTATAGTAAGTCGTTTGACAAGGCTAGTCTTTCTATATCTGTGTATCCCACTGTGTCCATGGTTGTAGACAATAGAAAAGAGAATGCATAAATACATGTGTCCTTTCTAGTAGAAATCTTCCCAGCATTCATTCTGCCCAATTTATGAATGGTCTGCGGCTTGCCTAATGGATGGGCAACACCTAATATCTTCTTAAGTTCCTGTTCTCTACCTGAATTATGGGCAACCTCCAGAATACGCTCATGGTATTGTGTCCAAGATATGAACCACCTCCACGCTCTGTGATACGGCCATGTACTAGAGAGCTGAAGGAAATGATGAGCATCTCAGAAAACTCAGATATCAGTGTGACCAGGAAAGTCTCAATGGAAAAACCCCGCTTTGGGCCTTTTGCTTACATATCCTTCTGTTGCCCTGAATGTCAGGAAGGTCTTTGCCTCAGGCTATGCCTTTTTGAAGCCTGAAGAAAACAGTTTTCAAATGGAAATGTATAAACATTACCTGTGGCTCTTTCTTAATTGCTTTGGAAAGGGATGTGTCTGAACCAGCCTCTTGGCCCTGTGTGAGGCTGTGGCTTAGATTCTCAGCACCTGATGGATCTAAAGAAAAATCCCATGTGTGCATGCAAATCAAAAAGCCAAAAGAGCAGTCATTTTGGATGAAGTTTCTCGCCTTCCTCTGTAAGGTTTCTGACTTCCATCATTGAGAATATGGATCCTTTGGGTCAAATGAGTTCTTCAAAGCCCTGCAGACACTAGACCATAGGTTCTTGGGTTTTCTCATGACTCCAATTAACATAAAGAATCTAAACACCACAGTCAGTAGGCCTCAAAATTGAGAATAAGATAAATATTAACGACAGGCCTCTTTGAACACTCCTGGTTCACAGGAAGGATGTCCCGGCCACACTGACTTTAGGCAAATGGATGCAAGGGAGCTTATTTTGGACACTGTCTTAGGCTGTGCCCCTCATGGAAACCTCCAGCCAGAGGTTATGATGAGTGTCTATATGGAAGAAAATGAGGGCCATGTGGGAGTGTCTTGATTTTAATTGCGGTCATTTGTGTGGCGCTTGGAATAGATGACTGGGTCCACCTGGGCTTGAACACTGGTGTGATTCTCCTTAGAGACTGAGTTCTGGAACTTACCTCAAAGAAGTATTGCCTTGTATTGTGTTGGGATTTTAGGAGGCCATGCATGAGAGTCGCCCTTGGAAACTGGGATCTATGCCCAGGTTGGCTTTCCACAGAGCACTGGGAATCTTGGGAAGGATATCACATGATTTTATTCTTAAAGACTTGGCAGCCATAGTTGCAAGTCAAAACACATATGGACCTCAAATTGTAGACCTCAATAGGTCTGGCTTCATGGGACCTTTTGGCCTGTCTTTGGGAAGCCTTGCGTGTGATAGTTCTCCAGAGCTTTCATTGAAATGAGCTTCCTCTCCATTTAATCATTCCTGAATGAATTGAAACCCACAGTGCCTCCAACTTCACCCTTGAAAAATGGCTAGATAAATAACTTTAAATTTTTGACATTCCCATGACCGGGTGGACCTGGAGAACCTATGGATGTCCTATTGATGACCATCAGTGTACCAGACAGTGCCTTGATTGACTGGGTTTCATGAAAATGGTGTAGAACGGAGATGCCAGTAATTTGGAGCCTGCTGAGTAGTCGGCCTAGAGCAGTGGTGTGCTGGTGTGTGTTAAAACATCTGTGGTCGGGTCATCTGCATCTGCCCTTCGCTTCCAAATGGTTTGTGACTGACATGGTACAAGCCCCAGATCCTTGTATGTAAAGGCATCTTGTTATATGGAGAGGATTCAGGGCAATGTTTACAATCAGATTGCTATGGTCAAGAGGGCAAGCTATGTGGGATAGAAGCCTTGTTGGTGCATTCTCCTGCAGACCCTTACACACCACACGTGACAGAACTCCCTCCATCACTGTGTCCCAGTTGAACTTCTTGTATTTTGTGAAGCAAATATCAAACTCCCAGTGCAGCTGCAAGAAACACCACAAAAATTGGAGGATGACCAATGGCTTCACATTCCACCCTGGGAGACACTTAGCCACCAGTGGCCACAGTTTCCCTACAAAGAGAGAATTCAGCACTGCTGCCTCATGTTCATTGGAAAATAAGAAACAATGTCCTCTAGGTCACATAGATGCTGACCCAGCTTTGATCGTCTCACTATAAAGGAAGCTAAAGCTCCTAAAAACAACCTCAGATGAAGTTTCTCAAGAAATATTTAGGCCGGCAGAGCTCCATGTTTGTGGTGTTTTTACCCTGTCCCTGACTTTTGGAAACTCCTATACCACCTCTAAGGTTGTGAACTCCTGAGCATTTTCCATTCCAGATGTGTATTCACAGATTTTCTAACTCTTCTCCTCTAATTGTGTCTTACATGGGATGAAGGTAATGTCAAGGCATTGTTCTGAATACACATTGGATTCTTTTTCCAATTTTCCATTTGAAATACTGAATCCCTGACTGTCAGGCGTAGAAGGAATTCACCTTCAAAGAATAGCCTGACACTTACAAGAAACAGCCCCCATGGAGACATCCTGTCTGGGAGACATCCTGTAGCCAACTGTGTCTCTGAGACATCCTGTTGCCATCTGTATTCCTGAAACATCCTGAGTTTATCTCACCTTGTGAAGACATCCAGGAACTTTGGATAAGAGAGCTTTCCCATCTCCAGCATATAAATGCCCCTGTGTGAAAAATAAAAGTTTGCAGCTTGATCAGAACTCCTGTCTTGCTGTCATCTCTCGTGTCTCTTGTCCCTTCATTCCTCCGCATCTAGGTTCGCTGCCCCTGTTGATGTGTCTTTCCAGCCGTGACTACTGGCACCCACTGACTGGGGCTCGAGCCTTTGACTGATTGGGAACCCCGTCCTCCTGGAAGACTTCATCAAGTGGAGCTCGCGATTGCCTCAGCAGACACCACAAAGAGACAGATCCAGGAGGAGAGTGGGGATGACGCACGGTGAGTGACCCACCATGGGACAAGCAGTTTCGTCACATGATTTGTTTTTGTCAGGCCTCAAGGAGTCCTTCAAGACATGAGGGGTGCGTGTTAAGAAAAAGGACTTAAAATTTTTCTTCTAATACATAGGAGAATTGTGTACATGGTTTCACATTGAAGTGACCATTGATGGCAAAAGATGGCTTAGAGTAAGAGACTGTTTAAAAGATTATTATGAAACCTTTGGCCCAGAAAAAGTGCCAGTTCCCACCTTTTCTTACTGGAACTTAATTAATGAAATTCTTAAAAGTTCACCCTTTGACAATGGTACCTTACAACTTGTCAGGATTGGAGAAGAGACTATGCATAACACCTCTCATCTCCCCACGGCATGCCCATCAGTTAGTATAGACATTGACCCTTCTCAGTCTCCCCAGGACCCTGGGAACCTTCCTAGTCCCCCTCAAAATACCACCCTAATGAATAAGGCTCCAATGGTTACCAAACACCTTTATCGAGTTTTAAATCCCAGAGACACATTGACCCCTGGGACGGAGGCTACCTTGGAGAAGGAAGCAGCAAGCTACCATTCAGAAGATGCGCCACCTCTCAGGACCCTGCCACAGCCTATAGGACTTACACATCTACCTACCTCCTATATCCCTCCTGCCTTTTGTGCTCCAGCCTTTCAGGAGCAAAATGCAACCCAGATATTTTTCCCCACTTCCCTTGCCTAGCCTGGCTCCCTTGTGAGAGTCTCTCCAACATAGACGGGAACAGATCAAACTTTTAAAAGAATTAAGATCCCTAGACTCTGAGCTCTGTTCATTAGCCTTAGGCACGGAGTCAATGCAAACTGGCCCACGGCGGTCTAATACAAAGGCTAAGCCACTCCATCAGCCTGTTCTCGCCTTCCCAGTCACCCGCAGTCAGATAGATAAGCCTGCCCAGGCTGAGGTCAAAGACTTAGACGAGGATCAAGAGGAGGAAGTGGGGGAAATGGATCAAGGAGATCAGGACTCAGAGGATGAGGAGTTCACCCCTAGGCAGGAAGGAACCCAGAGTGTCTACAAAAAAATTAAGCCTGCGTTTTCTTGAAAAACATAAAAAGACTTGTGCTCACAATGGCCCCACTGTGCCCTACAAGTTGACTTTATTAGAAAGCCACAGCGCACAATGGCTTACTCCCAATGATTGGAAATTTTTAGACCGAGCTACCCTCAGTGCCGGATATTTCCTGTTATGGAATGCAGATTTCGAGGAGCACTGTCAGGAAACTGCTCAAAAAAAATTAACTAAGGCCTCCTCTAAATCCTGAACTTATGTTAAGCTAGTGGGCTATGCGCCATTTGACACTAAAACTAAATAGGCACGTTTCCCTGCTGGAATTTTGGCGCAGATTCAGATGGCTTGCTTACATGCTTGGAGATGCCTCCCTCAAACTGGCTCGGCTACCACTTCTTTGGCAAAAATTTGACAAGGACCCAACGACCCTTATAGAAACCTTGTTCCCCGGCTTAACCTAGCTGCAGAATGCTTGCTTGGACCAAGCGAAAGCAAAAGAACTTTTGTAAAACATCTTGCCTTTGAAAACGCCAACCTGGCATGTCAGGATGTTCTTCGACCACATAAGGAAAAAGGGAAACTTTCGGACTTTATTAGACTCTGTGCAGGGGTGGGTGCAGCCCATGCCATGGGTCTCGCCCTACATGCCCCCTTTATCAAGGCCTTTCACAATCCTGGCTCATGTACTTGCTTTACTTGTAAACAACCTGGCCATTTTGCACGCAAGTGTCTGAAAGACAAACAAAGCGTAGGAATATCGTCTCCTCAAACTGGGGCTAAACCGCCCCCAGCTACCCTTTGTTCTAGATGTGGTAAATGTCATCACTGGGCCAGTAAGTGTAGATCTAAGACAAATGGCCTCAGACAGCCTATTTCTTCCTGCTTCTCAGGAAAACCCTGCGGGGCCAGCCCCTGGCCACGACCTCCCCCAGGACAAAACCAGGGGCAATAAGGTTTATTCCCTTCCAAACTCCAAACCTACCACAAAATTCTTCCCCACAATTGCCTCCCTCCAACTAGCCACCCCAGGCAGCGCAGGATTGGACCTCTGTGCCACCACCAATACAATATTAGACTCAATGCAAGGGCACCAGATAATACCCACTAGAATTATGGGTCCCCCTTCATCTCATACGAGTGCCCTTATTCTTGGAAGAGTCTCTGCTACCTTAAATGGTGTTCAGGTCTTCCCTGGCATTAATGATAATGATTTCACTGGAGAAATAAAAATACTAGCAACAGCTATTAATGGAGTTGCGGCCATCCCAGCAGGAACAAGACTTGCACAATTAATATTCCTTCCCTTGGATTCAGGAGGCACTTCCACCGCCCAAACATAAAATGGGGGACAGCCTCCCTCGGCTGCTCTGATGTATATTGGGTTCAGCCCATTTCTCACAATAGACCCACCCTTACCTTACTTATTGAAAAAAAGGAATTCCAAGGAATTCTAGATACTGGAGCTGATGCCACAATTATTTCTCACAAATACTGGCCATCAGGTTGGCCCATCACCCCATCCTTGAATGACCTAAAAGGGTTAAGAGTCAAAAAATCCCCATGTCAGTTGTAGGGCTCTTAGCTTTACTGATAAAGAGGGTAATAAGGTGACTGTCACTCCTTTCATTGTTCCTGACCTCCCTGTTAACCTATGGGGCCGAGATATTTTGAGTCAAATGGAAGTCATTCTTGCCAGTCCCAATTCCATGATGATTCATCAAATGCTTCGTATAAATTTTGTCCCTGGTACAGGCCTTGTGAGACTGAGACAAGGACTGGTGGGGACTATAAAACCCATAAAAAAACAAATACATATGGACTTGGGTATTCTGATTTTTAGTGTCGGTTCCTGACCCTCCTGTACCCCATGCAGATAAAATTATTTGGGAGACTCAGACTCTTGTGTGGGTGGATCAGTGGCCCCTTACCCCCCCAAAAAATTGGAGGCTGCCTCCATGTTAGTGCAGGAACAGCTGGCAGCCGGCCATGTAGAGCCCTCAACCTCACCATGGATTACTCCTATTTTTGTTATCAAGAAAAAATCAGACAAGCGGCATCTTTTACAATATTTGTGTGCCAGTAATAAAGTTATGTGCCTGATGGGAGCACTACTGTCTCGAATTCCCACACCAATGGCTATTACCAAAACTATTGTAAAATGGTTATTGACTTAAAAGTTTGCTTTTTTACCATTCCTTTACATCCTGAGGATAGACCCTATTTTGCCTTTAGTCTCCCTTGCATTAATTTCCACGGCCCTATGCAGAGATTTCAATGGAAGGTTCTTCCCCAAGGTATGGCCAACAGCCCTAGTCTTTGCTAAATATAAGTTGTTCAAGCAGTAGACCCTGTGAGAGAGTGATGACCACAATTTTATGTTTTACATAATATGGATGAATTTTTAATTGCTGCACCTAATTACCATGACCTTAATAATTGTTACTTGGACCTTTAGAAAACCCTCACTACCTTGAGACTACGGATAGCTCCTGATAAGGTTTAAACACAGGACCCTTATACCTATTTGGGCCTTAAACTTCAAGATAATCAGATCCAAATTCATAAAATACAACTGCGTGTGAACCATCTTCACACCCTTAATGATTCTCAAAAATTACTGGGAGATATTCAATGGCTAAGAACATATTTATAATTATCCACTTGTGTACTTTTGCCCCTTAATGATATTTTGAGAGGTGATTCCTACCCTTCCTCCCCTCAAAAGCTTACTCCTGAGGCATGACAGGCATTAAACCAAGTCACAGAGGCCATTGCCAAACAGTTTGTTACACAAATTTCTTATAACCTTCCTCTGGTTCTGGTTCTTTTACACACTCCTCATATACCCTCAGGAAAATTTTGGCAGTGATATCCATATTTTAAAAATAAAGGCTTCCCCTTGCTTTGGGTCTATTTATCCACCACATCCTCCAAGTTTATTACCGTTTATCTTGCTCAGGTAGCTTCTATTATTATTAAAGGTCGTTTGCTTTCTCGACAACATTTTGGCAAAGACCCTGATAATATTTTAATTCCATATACTAATGACCAAACCCAATTTTTACTACAGAGAGGGGATGAATGGGGTATTGCCCAATCAGGCCATTTGGGAACAATTGATAACCACGTCCCCAATGACACCCTTTTACATTTTGTCCAGATACATCCATTTATTTTTCCCAAAATTACTCAAAAGGCTCCCAGTTCCAAGCCCTTACTGTCTTTACAGATGGTTCCAGTAATGGCTGTGCGGTCTTTGTTGTCAATAACCAGCCTACAACCTTTGATACTGTCTATCATTCAGCACAGTTTGTGAAATTGTTTGCCATAACACAAGTTTTTATAACATTTTGTGATAATCCTGTTAATATTCATACAGACAGTGCCTACATTGCTCATTCTGTGCCCCTGCTGGAGATTTCACCCGCCATTAAAGCTTCTTCCAATGCGGCCTTTCTGTTTCACCAGCTTCAGCAGCTAATTCAGGCCAGACAACACCCATTTTTCTTAGGACACATCAGGGCACACTCTGATCTTTCCGACCCTCTAACACAGGTAATGCTCAAGCTGATGCAGCAACTCCTACCATCTTTCAAATTTTTGGTGGCTCCATTCAATAGGCCACGGAGCTAAACAATCTTCACCAACTAAATTCCCAGAGCCTTCGATTACTTTGTAAAATTACCAGGCAACAGAAACGAGAAATAGTAAAAGAATGCCCTGCTTGCGCTCTCTCCCTCCCCATTCAACACTTGGGAGTTAACCCCCGAGGATTACTGCCAAATCAGGTTTGGCAAATGGATGTTACTCATTTTCCTGAATTTGGAAAAACCAAATATATACACGTTTCTATCGATAACTTCAGCAGCTTTATTTTTGCATCACCACATTCTGGAGAGGCTACCAAAGATGTCCTTTCTCATCTTGTTTCAGCCTTTTCCATAATGGGTAAACAAATACATATTAAAACAGATAATTGTCCTCCATATACCAGTGCCAAGTTTAAACAGTTTTGTGCTACCTTGCAATTTTGTCATCCTACTGGAATTCAATACAAACCTCAGGGCCAAGGCATTGTGGAATGTTCCACCTTACCTTAAAGACTTGGCTATCCCGCCTTAAGGCTTCCGCCCTTGTATTTACCACTCACAGGAATTGCCTTAACCATGCATTATTTGCCCTTTCTTTTCTTACCCTAGACAGTGAAGGCCTTTCGGCTGCAGACACACACTGGCATCCCTTTTCCAATTCTGATCAGCCACCTGTTATGTGGCGAAATCCCCTTACAAATAAATGGAAATGCCCACATCCTGTCCTCATCTGGGAATGTGGCTCAGCTTGTGTTTTGGACCAAGAGCTAGCAGCCCCAAGATGGTTACCAGAATGCCTGGTTAAACAGGTTAATGACTTACCTCAAACCGGGGACGGAGGCCCTCTCCCTGAGTACAAATTTTCCCCTTTTTCGGATCCATCCAACAATCTGTGTGAGGATCCTGCTTAAGGCACTTCTGCTGAACAGGTTTGTGCACGGAGGCCTGGGCCCTCCACCTTCCAACATCATGGAGTACCTTCCCCCCCCTCCCCCCGTGAAGGCAAGGGAGGATATTGGACTCAGGCTCCCACTAGTTGGAACCAGACTGCTGACTGCATGACTAAGGTGGCTTACCTCCGTTCCGAGGTTGACCATAAATTCAGAGGAGTTCATCAGCCTAAATGGGTATGTGTTAACAAGCCAAAATTATTCCCCCTAGTACAAGTAAAGCTCTCCAAAATTGTTCTGCAACCCGTACTCATACCCAGGCGATGCATGTCTCTTGTTTTGTGTCGGCCTCAATTTGTGTTAACAACCAGGGAGAATGATTTTTTGAAGCCTCCCTAACTAAAACTCATGAAGCAGGGTGGACCACTATTCATTATACCCCCGTTCTCTTTGACCAGGGAGGAGAAGGCAAATACACCAAGCTACAGTCAGCTGGGTGCCAAGGCACTGTCGGAAAAACTTCCTACTGGCCGATTAAGGACCCTACAGGGGTCTCTGATGGTAGAGGACCCACTGATGCAGTCAAGCATCCTCAGATAATCAAACTTTTGAAACCCCAAATCCCTGAGCTCACATATCATCCCTTAATGTAGCCGAAATCCCAGTTCCCAGGTTTAGATACCAATACATTAGATATTTTGCAAACTACCTTCTCCTTCCTTAATAATTCCAACCCCACCCTTGCTGGTAATTGCTGGCTCTGCATGACAACAGGGGCAAGCATGCCTATGGCAGTTCCTATTAATTCTACTATGGACAATGATAATACATGCCAACCCGGATTTCCCTTTAAAGTACAGCCTATAGGCACTTTTACATTATGTCTTTTAGGCGTGATGCAGAATAATACCTATGATATGGATTTTGGAATTGCTTCCTTTGGAAATTGCTCAACAGAACAAAATTATTCCTCACCCATCCCATCTCTTTGTCCCCCCAATGGCACAGTTGTTATGTGTGGAGGAAATGTGGCCTTCCCCAGGCTTCCAGCGAATTGGAACAGTGGCTGTGTTCTTGCCTTATTACTCCCTGATATAACTATTGTCCCAGGAGACGAACCTCTAGCCTAGACACCTTAGTCAAAAGACAGAGGTGGGCGATACAGGCCTTATCACTTATTGCCAGCCTTGGAATAACAGCTGCTGTGGGCACAGGTACACTGGCTTAGGCACGGCAATACACCCTTACCATCGCCTGTCTCAACAACTTAAAATGATGTACAAACTCTATCAGAAACCATTAAAGATTTGTAGGACCAAATAGACTTCCTGGCAAAAGTGTTCCTTCAAAACAGACGAGGCTTAGATTTGCTGACTGCTAACCAGGGAGATATTTGATTGGCCTTAGGGGAACGATGCTGCTTTTATGCCAATAAATCAGTCATAGTATGCACTAAATTTAAGCAGCTTCAAGAAGATCTAGAAAAGAGATGAAGGGAACTATTTGAAAATCCCCTCTGGACAAAGCTTAATGGATTTCTACCCTACCTTCTTCCCCTATTAGGCCCTTTGTTGGGTTTACGTTTAATGGTGACCATAGGACCCTGCATTATAAACAGTGTGGTACAATTTATTAAAGAACACATTAATATTATGGCCTCTAAGCCCCTACAAATCCACTATCATCATCTGGAGATGGAAGACCACGCTGTCAACTTTTAAAAGGATGTTCTACCCTTCTGACAGGCTTATTTCTTAAGTTTACATCCCCACAAATCTCTCTTTCTTACATAAAACTATAAGTAACAGCTCTGACAAACCATCTTCTGCCCTTGCCATAAGGGTTTGTCTACATGGGCCCTTCGGCTTGGGGGAAGACGCACCCATGGAGTGAGGACGTTAGGCCACAATATCGGAGGGTGCAGGAAGGATTGCAAAAGGATGGATCCACGGATCCCCAAACACAAGACCTGTGAGTGACATGCTCTGGTGCATGGCGGTTGGCATGCTTCCGCTTCAAGGCCATCTCCTCCAAAAACATGCCAAGGCCACCACGAAATCTGCTAGTAAAGATGCTCGCTCGGATCAGGAGATATTCTAAGGCCTCCTAGAGAAACAGAGCCTCTAACCCCCCCCCCTAAAAACATGGCCGGTAAGGTAGGTCAAATATTTTATATAAGAAAGGGGGAGATGTCAGGGGCTAAAAGGAAGTTCTCCTTCAAAGAATAGCCTGACACTTACAAGAAACAGCCCCCTGGGAGACATCCTGCCTGGGAGATATCCCACAACCATCTATCTCCCTGAGACATCCTGTCGCCATCTGTCTTCCTGAAATATCCTGAGGTTATCTAACCCTGTGAAGACATCCAGCAACTGCCGATAAGAGAGCTTTCCCATCAGCAGCATATAAACACCCTGTGAGAACAATAAAAGTTTGCAGCTTGATCAGAACTTTTGTCTGGGTGTCATCTGTCCTGTCTTTTGTCCCTTCATTCCTTCCCAACTATGTTCGATGCCCACGTTGATGTGTCCTGCCGGCCGGGACACCTGGCACTAACCCATACCCTACTAGAATATGACTACTAATCCTAATATGATGGAGAAAAATAACCCAAATAGAATAGAAATACAAGCAGTTCAGAGGAGGCATGGTGTATAGTTGGAGTTGCCTTTTGCATGATCTAGGGTAGGTGTTATAAATCTAGCTAATTTTTAAATGAAATAGTTCTCCATGTGTTTTTAAAGTTAAAAAATATGTGAATACCTGTCTCCCTTTCTCTGTAGCCTACTTGCCACATGTATTTTATATGCACATATAGAATCCTACGTGGTATCACACGTATATTCTTGTGAGGTGGCTGACTTAGCAGATTCAAATTGTGAGAAGAGATCACTTCTCCTAAACGCTGTTGGAACTGAAAATTCAACCTATGGGGGAGCCTCCTAGTAAAAAAAAAAAAAAAAACATTATACATAAATCCATGCTAAGTAAAATTAATATTTTTGCATCAGTGGATGATATATATTTCATGAAGAATTTCGATTGGCATATATATTGCTACTTTTCATTGTCTGTGTTTGTGTTTTGTGTATATATATATATTCCACTTGGGGGCCTTCAGGGTTAAAAGTTATTTTGGCCCGGAGCTTGGTCAGCAGAACTCTGCCCATCAATGGGGCCGGGCATTCTGGGATTACTTGGAAGGAGTGATGGATTTTTCCTTTCCCCTGGTCCCAGGTCCTCTTAGTTGTCCAAGCCCGATATTTACTGCAATTAGCCCCTTGAATTAGAGACCTTTTATTTGATAGAGGGCAAAATGGAGCCTTAATGGCTGAGTATATTGCCCCTGTATCCACTTCAATGTTTACTGGGGTGCCCTCCACTTCAAAAGTTAACCTGAGCTCGGGGAGGGGATCTGATCCCCAACTTTCTTAGTCATCCTGCAGAGTCAGGATGGCTGGCTGGCGTGGCTGTCTCTTTCTAGGGCTCTCTTTGGCCCAGTGTCCTTTTTCTTTACAATAGGCACATTGATCTGAGGCCAGGGGTGGCCTCTAGTTTGGGCCCAGGTATCCCTTCCTGTCTCCATGTTTCTTATTTCTGGCCTATTTGTTGTTGTGACCAGGACCTGAGTCAATTCCTTAGTCTGTCTTTTGTTTCTTTTATCCACCCTTTGCTTCCTTATCTTCCTCAGTTTCTCTCGTATAGTATACGTTTTTGGCTTCTCTGACTAAATCTCTCAAAGTCATATCTTGTAATCCATCTAAGTGTTGTAACTTTCTTTAAATATCCATGGCAGCTTGCCCAATAAAGGCCATCATGACAGATGCCTTTTGAGCCTCTGCCTGAGTATCAAAAGGAGTATATCTCCTACATGCCTCCATAATTCTCTCTAGAAACATAGAGGGAGATACATCAGGCCCTTGAATAAACTCTATTACCTTGGCCAAATTAGTTGGTCGCCTAGCAGCCACTAAGATACCCGCTATTAGAGCCCGGAGATAAGTGGACAGATGCTCCCTACCTTCAAAGGTGTTGGGGTCCCAGTTTTGTCGATTCTAGGGAAAGCCGGGTTGAATATGTTGGGAAGTGGTGTCAGTCAACCATCTGGTCCGAGGATATTTTTTCTAACTTCCAAGAGGATTCTCTTTTGTTCCTCTGTCATGAAGAGAGTCCCTAGGTGTTGTTGGCAGTCATTCCAAGTAGGCTGGTGTGAAAACATCTATGAATCAACCACACCTGAGACACGAGTGGGGTCCTCTTAAAAGGGGGGATTGTTATTTTTCCAGTTATATAGGTCTGAAGAGGAGAAAGGCCAATACTGGTAGGCTTGCAATTTTTCCCCATGGCCATCATCAATCATTGGCACATAGGGACGGAGGGGGAGCATCACGGGAGTTCCAGGGTTTTCAATCTTTCATTGATGGTGAGTTCCTTTAGCCGGGCCAGGTTCCTCCAGGGGAGGAGGGGCTGTGTGTGCCGCGGGGGAGTTTTCTGGAGGGTGCTGGGCTGGCTTAGCTTCCTCCAATGGCGGAGAGGCTGAGTCAGCAGCAGGGGAATCACTTAGAGGGTGTTGGGGGTTGGGAGACCAGGGCAAGGGATAAGGAGAGGGATGAGAGTGCAGTAGAGTTAAATCTTGTGACTTAGGCAGAAAAGAGGGTGGAGGAGGAGGAGGAGCAGAGGGTTTGAGAGATCGTGGGGGAAGGATTAGGAGCGGGGGCAGGGGCAAAGAAAGGCTTCACCCATGGAGGAGATTTGCAGAGGTAATGCCGGGTTAAGATATATGGCTTTTGATCTGGATGGCTATGTGGCCCTTCCTGAAAGACAATATCTCTGACTTTTTAAATTAGTGAGAAGTAGAAAAATCCTTCTAAGGGCCATCCGAATCCAAAGGTGGGCCACTCTGAGGCACAGAGAGTCTGCCAGGTCCAGCGGTTTACTGAAAAAGAAAGATTCTGAGCCCTTAAGCCGAATTTGGTCCAGTGATCAAGGGTCAGGGACAGAGGCATTGAAGTGCTCTTTTCCATAATGAAAAATGCACAAACAGTAAAAGCAATGACACATGACACAGACAAGACAAGACAATAAAGACAGGAAATGGACGTCCAACACTGAGACGAGGACTGAGTAGCCGGCAATACCTGATGGGCTGGCAATACCGAATCTGAAACAAAATATCACTGAGTTGAGGAGACTATTGTTCCTTGATTTTCAGAGTCCTCTGGGGTGTCCCTCAGGGTGGTGGCCTGTGGCTCTGTGACACATCTGTCAGCCACCGTGAGAGAGAGCTCACACTCTTCATTGACAGCCATTTTGCCAAGCTCTAACCTGAAACCTGACACCAGAAAGAGGCGCCTTACAAATCCCTTGAGGAGCCAGTTGGGGTCTCTCGTCCGCTGCTGCCAGAACTCGGTGGAACCTCCATATGTAAAGGTCGGATGAGTGTCAGGCGAAGAGACCTCTAAGAAACTGTCTCATGCAAAAGCAAAGGGTTTATTGGTGGCCAGCATGCTGGGGCTCAGAGCTCACTTCAATAGAGCAGAGAGTCCTGAGAACAGCTTAAACAGGGCTTATATACTTTCCTTGGGGAGGGCAGGGAGGGAAGTTAAGTATACAGAAAAACATGAAGAGACAACTACCTATTTTACTAACTTTTCACTAACGACTATACTTTGCCAGATTTCCTAATGTATCTATTGATATCTATTTTCCTACATATTTTTCCCAGTTCATCATTGTGGCTGACTCTTCACATGTGCTGACATTTACATTTACTCTATACCCGAAAAGCTATAGCTAAAGAACTTTTGGTGCAAATTCTATACTCACTCTCCTTTCTAAACTACCGACTATCTTCTTAATCTTACCGACTATCACTTTTTGACTGGAAGTTATCTTTGACAATCAATCATCCAAGGCACAAGGTCCAATGCAATTGTATATCGATGTACCTGAGACATCTGTGCAGAAAATAAATCAAAGCTAAGTATCACAATCAAGGTCCTAATACACTTCTGGGTTTTAAATCTTACATAGATTTCTGTTTTCATACTTACATTTTACCTATATATTCTTGTAATTATCGCAGGTCATCAATACCATTATTCATCCAGCTGAATGATTCCTAACCCAAATCAAACCTGTTATTAACCCTAACCATACACTGTTGCCTCAATCTAACTTTACAGAAGAGCAGGGACAGAGATGGTCTTACAATACAAAAATGTAGGATTCCTTCCAACTACTGAGAAACTCAAAGGTCCATGCAAAAATGATCCCTGCAGAAGTTGTAGGCAGCTATGTAGGAACTGAGAGAGCAAAAGTCATCTTTCATTGTAAAAAACTTGGTCAGGATGAAGGAATGTGTCTGAATCAGCCTCTGTCTTCTTAATTTAGAGAAGAAGGACCCAACCAGGCCTGTGTTGAGAGCTGTTCCTGGGTGCCTATGGTTGATATACCATTCTAAGTTGTGAAAGTGTCACAGGAAGTAGGAGCAGCCTCCATTTCATGGGACTCTTTGAAGCAACTGTTAGGACAACATGGTTGCCAAGGCAGTGACCTTATTCACTTTCTGAAGGAAGTGACCTCACCTCACAACCTTGGTGACAGAACTCTCTGAACTTGGGATCCAGGAAGCCAGTCACCAAAATCCAGTCCCAGTCCCACTCCCAGGGGTCTCACTTGCTTGGATTTACCAAGGACAGATTTAGTCTTTCTTGGTACCTACTGATGTGAGGATGGCCAAATGCCAGAAAGCTCTGAAAAGTCACCTTTACTGAGAAAGCAGGTATTGGATCACCGCTGGCTCCTCAGTAGTTCAAAATGTTGACCAAAGAGACCAGATCTGAGACAGGACAGGCCATTTTGTGGGAATAAAATATGGTCCACAATTAGAGAAACTCTGGATAGTCACAGACCTACTTCGGGGAAGGAGGTGCCTTTGTGGGTGTGGGTGTGAGTTTGTGGATTTGTCTCATGTTCTCAGAATAGGTAGGAAAGTCGGTATGTTTGGTTTGGTGTAGACTGTTTCGAGTAAGTCTTTTGACAAGGCGAGTGTTTCTATGTCTGTGTATCCCACGGTGTCCATGGTTGTAGACATTAGAAAAGAGAATGCATCAATTGATATGTCCTGTCTAGTTGAAAGCTTCCCAGCATTCATCCTGCCCAATTTATGAATGGATTTCAGCTTGCCTTATTGATGGGCAACACTTGCTATCTTTCAAAGTTTCTGCTTTCTTCCTGAATTCTGGCCACTCTCCAGAATAGGCTCATGGTTTTGTGTCCAATATATGTACCACTTCCAAGCCCTGTGACATCGCCATGTACTGGATAGCTGAAGGGAATGGCGAGCATCTCAGAAAACTCAGGTATCAGTGTGATCAGGAGAGTCTCAGTGGAGAAACCCTGCTTTGGGCCTTTTAATTACCAATTGTTCTGCTGCCCTGAATGTCTGAAAGGTCTTTGCCTCAGGCCACCCCTTTTTGAAGCCTGAAAAAAAACTGTTTTCACATGGAAATGAATGGGCATCACCTGAGGCTTTTTGCTTAATTCCTTTGGAAAGGATGTGTCTGAATCAGCCTTTTGGCCCTGTGTGAGGCTTAGGCTTAGATTCTCAGCACCTGATGGATCTAAAGAACGATCCCATGTGTGCATACAAAACCAAAATAGCCAAAAGAGCAGTCATTCTGGATGAAGTCTCTCCCCTTCCTTTGTGAGGTTCTAGACCTACATCAAGTTAGAATAGGAATGCATTGGGTCAAATAATTTCTTCAAAGCCCTGCAGAGGCTAGCCCGTAGGAGCTTGGGTTTCCTCATGTCTCCAATTCAGACAAAGAATCTAAACCCCACAGTCAGTAGTCCTCAAATTGGAGAAGCAGAGAAGTATTAACAGCAGGCCTATGTGATCACACCAGGTTCACAGGAAGGGTGTCCAAGCCACCCTGTTTTTAGGCACATTAGGGTCAAGGGAGATTATTTTGGAGACTGTCTTGGTCTGCACCCCTCATAGAAACATTCAACCAGAGGTTATGAAGAGTGTTTATATGAAAGATCATGAGGGCCATGTGAGAGTGTGTTGGTTTTAATTGTGGTCATTTGTGTGGTGGTTGGAAGAGATGACTGGGTCCACCTTGACATGAACTCTGGTGTGATTCCCCTAAGAGACTGAGTTCTCGAACTGACCTCAGAGATGTATTGCCATGAATTGTGTTGGGATATTATGAGTTCACGCATGAGAGTCGTCCTTGGAAACTGAGATGTATGCCCAGGTTGTATTTCCACAAAGCACTGGGAATCACAGCCAAGATATCACATGATTTTATTCTGAAAGACTTGGCAGCCATAGTTGAGAGTCAAAACACACATGGACCTCACATTGTAGACCTCAATGGGCCTGGATTCACGTGACCATTTAGCCAATCTTTGGGAAGCCTTGCCTGTGAGAATTCTCCATAGCTTTCATTGACATGAGCTTCCTCAAAATTTAATGGTTCTGGATTGATTTGAAACGTACAGTGCCTCCAACTTCATCTTTCAAAAATGGCTAGATAAATACCAAGAAATTTTTGAAATTCCCATGACCAGGTGGCACTGGAGAACCTTTGGATGTCCTGTTGCTGATCATGAGTATACCAGACAGTGCCTTGATTGACTGAGTTTCATGAAAATGGTGTAGAACAGAGATGCCAATAAATTGGAGCCTGCTGAGTACTTGGCCTAGAGCAGTAGTGGGCAGGTGTGTGATAAAACATTTGTGGTGGGGCCATGTGGATCTGCCATTAGCTTCCAAATGTCTTGTGACTGACATGGTGCAGCAAGCAGTCCCTTCTATGTAAAGGCATCTTGTAATATTGAGAAGTTTCAGGGAAAGTTTCAGAATTAAGTTGCTATGGTCAATGGGGAAAGCTATGTGGGATAGAAGCATGGTTGGTGCATTGTCCTGCAGAAACTGACCCACCACACGTGACAGAACTCCCTCCAGCACTGTGTCCCAGTTGACCTCTTTGTATTTTGTGAAGCAAATACCAAACTCCCAGTGAAGCCGCAAGAAACACCATGAAAACTTTAGGATCACAAAATGGCTTCACAGTCCACACGGGGAGACACTTAGACCCCAGGGGCCACAGTTTAGCTACAAACAGCAAATTCAGCACTGCTGCTCATGTTCAGTGGAAAATAATAAACCATGTCCTCCAGATCACATAGATGCAGACCCACCTTTATTGGTCTCACTAGAAACGAAGCTAAAGCACTTGACAACAACATATGTTTCAAGTGCCCAACCTCAGAGGCAGTTCCACAAGAAGTCTTTAGGCCAGAAGAGCTCCAGTTTTTGGAGTGTTTACCCTGTCCCTTACTTTTGGAAACTCCTTAGCATACTCTATTTCAAATATGTATTCACAGATTTTCTAACTCTTCTCCTCTAATTTTGTCTTACTTGGGGACTAGGTAATGTCAAGCCATTGTTCTGGATGACAGTGGGAACAATTTTTTGTAGCACATATTTGTATACACATTGGATTCATTTTATAATTTTCCAGTCAAAATAGTGAATCCCTCACACTAACCCCTATGCTACTAAACTCTGACTAGAATAATAACCCAAACAGAATTGAAATACAAGCAGTTCAGAGGAGGCATCGTGTATAGTTGGACTTGCCTTTTGCATTATATAGGGTAGGAGTTATGAATCTAGTCAATTATTTGGTTGAAAGAATTCTCCATGTTTTTTTAAAGTTAACAAATATGTGAATTCCTGTCTCTCTTTCTCTGTAGCCTATTTAGCACATGTAGTTTTATATGCACATATTTATTCATACCTGGTATCACACGTATATTTTTGGTGAGGTGGCTGACTTGGCATATAGAAATTGTGAGAAGATATCACTCCTTCTAAAAGCTGTTGGAACTGAGAATTCAACCTATGGGTGATCCTCCTATTTAAATAGCATTATACATAAATCCATGTTCAGTAAAATAAATATTTTTGAATCTGTGGATGATATGTAGTTCATGATGAATTTCGATTGGCATATATAATGCTACTTTTTAATGTCTCTCTGTGTGTGTCTATATATATATATATATATATATATATATCCTCCAGATTTTTCAAAATATGAAATATATGTGTCTTATTATGCACTCCCAAATTTCATTCATATTCATGTATGTGGATTTATAATCTACTTTTCAAAAGATTATTCCCAGAAATATTCATCCACCTGAAATAACATTTTGGTTTACTAGTACTGAAAACTATCTTCAGTAAATGGTGCATAGAAATCCTAATATTTTGACATTGCAAGATGGCCATGAATAGAGTGCATCACACCCTTTGTACTGCGCAACTTCACATGTGAATAAGGAGTTAGAATGACGAAAAAGTATCTTGTTAGGATCTTACAGAAAAATGGGTGTGCCTGGAACCTAGAAGAATGATTTCCACCACCGAGGTCCTGTAATTGAGTCTCAAACAAGAGCCAACTATGCGACCGAAGATCTGGGGTGGCTGATCCGTGCGGCCCATGCCGTGGCTACAGACGGCGGGCCTCCACCGTGAAGCGACCAGCATGCAGGGAGAAACGTTGCTGCGGATTCTGTGGAATCCGGCTGGGTCACCCACCACTGAGCCTGGGGCTGAGTTCGGGATTTCAGATGGGGAAGAAAGTGTTACAGTTCTATCCCCCACAACCGAAACTCCACTGAGGAAACCAACGGCCACCATCTTGGAGAGCTGAAGTATCCACCACCACTCTCCGACAGATTGCAACAACAAAACAGGTGTGTGTTACTCAGCTTATCTCCCATACAGCAGGTAATTCGCAAAAATTCTCTCTTAGGCTTTCCGGGGGAGGGATTACCAGAGAAAGCCTTCATAAAGACGGGGGGAAAACTAGTGGCACCTGACCTTCAACTTCCCCTCCCATCACCGGTGAAAACAAAACTTTTCTAGCCAGCGCAATGGGTGGGGCAAGCGGAAAAAATCAAAACAATAGAGTGCCAGTGTTCCCAATAGACACCCTCCACAACCAAGGAACGGCAGGCAAAGAGTACAGTTTGAGCTGCCAAGAGGCATCACTCAGGGGAAATCTGGTGTCGCAGGGGAAATCAGGACTCGCAGAGGAAACCAGGGGACCAGAGGACAGACACGCGTGACTAGGAGGCTGGAGAACGCCTGCCCACCAGCAACCAATCACCCGCTGGCTGCCTGCGCAATTGGGCAGCTAGAGATCACCCGCCCGCCGGTGACAGCCCATTCGCTGATTGCACGACTGGATGGCTGGAGACCGCCCACCCGCCAGCGACCGGGAGGTGAAACCAACCAGAGACAGTCCAGTCCCAGCCCCCCATTCAAACACCCCGGCAAGGAGCCTGGGGCCCGCCATAGCAGACAGGTGACATCACTGGAGCTCAGCTGTCGGAATTCCTTCCAAGTGGAATCCACTTTTGCAGGCATAGTCTACAAACACAAAAGAGAGACAACAGAGATATATAAAACCAAAACAAATCTATTGAAGAAAGCAGAAACACAGCAATCAAATTGAGCTGAAAAGTAACGTGAACATCATGAAAAAACAAGGGAAAAAAAGGTGTGCAAAAAATGCAGGACAACTAAATTCTAAAGGAGGACCGTGAAGCATCAGAAATAGGGATAGGGAAAAAACTCAAGGCATACCTAACTCAGATGGAAAGGAATATTAGAGAAGACATGAGGCAGCAAGTCCAAGCAATAAAAGTATATTTTGAAAATCAAATAAACAAACAAATTCAAATGGCAAAGAATGAGCTTTACCAGGAGATAGAGACATTAAAAAGAAATATCAAACAGTAATCCTAGAAATGCAGGAAAGTATAAACCAAATTAAAAACTCAAACGAAGAGTATTACAAATAGACTAGATCAAGTAGAAGTTACAACGTAAGATAATGAAGACAAAGTTTATCAACTTGAAAAGAATAGAGTAAACACAGAAAAGATGCTTAAATCCCATGAGCAATCTATTCAAGAGATATGGGATGTCATAAAAAAAAAACAAATTTGAGAGTCATCGGGATAGAAAAAAGGCATAGAGATTCAAACCAAAGGAATGGACAACATATTAAATGAAATAATTCTAGAAAATTTCCCAGAGATGAAAGATGGAATGGATTGCCAAATCCTGGAAGCCTACAGGACCCCAAGCATTCAAAACCATAATAGACCAACTCCAAGACAAATATTTATGAAGATAGCCAGAACAAGGACATACAGAACAAAGAGAGAATATTAAAAGCTACGAGAGAAAGTAGGCAGGTTACATTCAGGGGTAAACCAATTAAGTTAACGACTGATTTTTTTCATCACAAACTTTGAAAGCAAGAAGATCCTGGAACAAAGTATTTCAAACGCTCAAAAATAATGGATTCCAACCAAGAATACTGTATCCAGCAAAATTAAGCTTCAGATTTGACAATGAAATTTAAGTCTTTCAGGATAAACAAAAGCTAAAAGAATTCACAGCCAGAACACCAGCAGTGCAAAGCATTTTGAGCAAAATACTACAAGAAGAGGATTTGAAAAGTAATGCCTGAAACTAGCAGCAGGAGGTATCTCAGTAAAGGGAGAGGAAAATAACCAAAAAGTAAAAACTAACCAAAATAAATAAATAAATGAATAAATAAATAAATAAATAAACAAACAAACAAACATGACTGGAAGTAGAAATCATATTTCAATTGTAACCTTAAATGTTAATGGCCTAAACTCACCAATCAAGAGACATAGGTTAGTAACCTGAATCAAAAAAACAAATCCTACAGTCTAGGGATAAAGAAGGACACTATATACTGTTAAAAGGAACCTTGGACCAACAATGCATAACCATTATCAATTTGTATGCACCAAACAATTGAGCTGCAACACTCATAAAACAAACTCGCCTCAAGTTCAAGAGTCAAATAAACTACAACACAATAATTATGGGTGACTTCAACACACCACTCTAGCCATTAGACAGATCCTCTAGACAAAAACTGAATAAAGAAACTATAGAATTCAACAGCAAAATCAGTAACCTAGACTTCACCGACATATATAGAATATATCAACCATCAAAAAGTGGATACACGTTCTTCTCAGCAGCACATGGATCCTACTCAAAGATAGACCATATATTATGCCATAGGGCAATTCTTAGTAAATATAAAGTCGTGGAGATAATACCATGCAGAATATCTGATCATAATGGAATGAATCTGGAAATCAATGATAGAAGAAGGAAGGAAAAATCCTACATCACATGGAAAATGAACAACATGCTACTGAATGATCAATGGTTTACAGAAGACATAAAGGAGGAGATAAAAAAATTCATAGAGACAAATGACAATACAGACACAACATACTGGAATCTATGGGACACAATGAAAGCAGTTTTAAGAGGGAAATTCATTTCTTGGAGTTCTTTCCTCAAAAAAAAAAAGAAAAATCAGCAAATAAATGAACTCACACTACGCCTCAAAAACCTAGAAATGGAAGAGCAAAACAACAGCAAATGTAGTAGAAGACAAGAAATAATTAAAATTAGAGCAGAAATCAACGAAATTGAAACAAAAAAAATTGAAAATATTGATAAAACTAAAAGTTGGTTCTTTGAAAAAATAAATAAGATCTGCAGGCCCTTAGCCATGCTAAGGAAGAGAAGAAAAGAGAGAGCAGGCCCTTAGCCATGCTAAGGAAGAGAAGAAAAGAGAGAACTCAAATTACTAACATACGGGATGAAAAAGGCAATATCACAACAGACACTACAGAAATAAGAAGATAATTAGAAAGTATATGGAAACCCTATGTTCCAATAAAATAGATGATAGTGAAGATATCAATAAATTCTTAAGTCATGCGATCTGCCCAGATTGAGTCAGGAAGACACACACAATTTAAACAGACCAATAACAAAGGAAGAAATAGAAGAAGCCATCAAAATACTACCAACCAAAAAAAGCCATGGACCGAATGGGTATACAGCAGAGATCTACAAAACCTTCAAAAAGGAATTAATACCAATACTTTCCAAGCTATTTCAAGAAATAGAAAAATAAGGAACTCTTCCAAATTCATTCTATGAGGCCAATATCACCCTGATCCCAAAACCAGACAAAGACACTTCAAAGAAAGAAAACTACAGACCAATATCTCTAATAAACTTGGATGCAAAAATTCTCAATAAAATCTTGGTGAATCGAATACAAAAGCATATCAAAAAAATTATGCACCATGATCATGTAGGATTCATCCCTGGGATGCAAGGCTGGTTCATTATACGGAAATCAATAAATGCTATTCACCACATCAATAGACTTAAAGACAACAACCATATGATCGTATTGATAGATTCAGAAAAAAACATTCGACAAAGTTCAGCATCCCTTTATGTTGAAAACACTAGAAAAACTAGGGATAACAGGAACTTACCTCAAGATTGTAAAAGCTATATATGCTAAACCTCAGGCTGGCATCATCCTAAATTGAGAAAAGCTGAAGGCATTCCCTCTAAAATCTGGAACAAGAGGGATGCCCTCTATCACCACTTCTATTTAATTCAGTTCTTGAAATACTAGGCATAGCAATTAGACAGACAAAAGAAATTAAAGGCATAAAACTAGGAAAAGAAGAACTTAAATTATCGCTATTTGCGGATGACATGATAATATATTTAACAGACCCAAAAGGGTCTACAGAGGAACTGCTAGAGTTAATAAATAAATTCAGCAAAGTGGCAAGATATACAATCAACACGCATAAATCAAAGGCATTCCTGTATATCAGCAGCAAAACTTCTGAAATGGAAATGAGGAAAACCACTCCATTCAAAATATCCTCAAAGAAAATAAGATAATTGGAAAAACAATTATATAGTTGGGAATCAACCTAACAAAAGAGGTGAAAGATTTATAAATGAAAACTACAGAAACATAAAGAGATAGAAGAAGATCTTAGAATATGGAAAAATATACCCAATTCATGGATAGGCAGAACTAGCATCATCAAAATGGCGATATTACCCAAATTCTCTACAGGTTTAAATTGATGCCAATCAAAATCCCAACGACATTTCTTGTAGAAAAGATAAAGCAATCATGAAATTCATATGGAAAAACAAAAGACCCAGAATAGCAACAGCAATTCTAAGCAGGATGTTTGAATCTGGAGGTATAGCGATACCAGACTTCAAACTGTACTACAAAGCAATAGTAACAAAAACCGCATGGTACTGGTACCAAAACAGGCAGGTGGACCAATGGTACAGAATAGAGGACACAGAAACCATTCCACAAAATTACAACTTTCTTATATTTGATAAAAGGGGCTAAAAACCTGCAATATACGAAGGACAAATGGTGCTAGAAAAATTGGAAATCGATATGCAACAAAATGACACTGAATCCCTTTCTCTCGCCAAGCAAGGAAGTTAACTCAAGATGGATCAAGGAGCTAGATATCAAATCAGAGACACTGCATCTGATACAAGAAAAAGTTGGCTACGATCTACATACTGTGGGATCGGGCTCCAAATTCCTTAATAGGACACCCATAGCCCAAGAGTTAATAACAAGAATAAATTAATGGGACTTACTTAAACTAAAAGTTTTTTTTTTTTTCTCAGCAAGAGAAACAATAAGAGAGGTAAATAGAGAACCTACATCCTGGGAACAAATTTTTACCCCTCTCACTTCAGATAAAGCCCTAATATCCAAAATATACAAAGAACTCAAAAAATTAAAAAGTAAGGTAACAAATAACCCAATCAACAAATGGGCCAAGGACCTGAACAGACACTTCACAGAGGAGGACATACAATCAATCAAGAAGTACATGAAAAAATGCTCACAATCTCTAGCAGTCAGAGAAATGCAAATCAAAACCACCCTAGGATACCATCTCACTCCAGTAAGATCGGCAGCCATTAGGAAGTCAAACAACAGTAAGTGTTGGCGAGGATGTGGGGAAAAGGGGACACTTGTACACTGCTGGTGGGACTGCAAATTGGTGCAGCCAATTTGGAAAGCAGTATGGAGATTCCTGGGAAAGCTGGGAATGGATCCACCATTTGACCAAGCTATCACACTTCTTGGACTATTCCCTGAGGATCTTAAAACAGCGTACTATTGGGATACTGCCACATCAATGATCATAGCGGGACAATTCACAACAGCTAGACTGTGGAACCAACTTAGATGCCCTTCAATAGATGAATGGATTAAAAAAAAATGTGGAATCTACACACAATGGAGTATTACGCAGCACTAAAAAATTACAAAATCATAGAATTTGCAGTGAAATGTATGGCATTAGAGCAGAATATGCTAAGCAAAGCTAGCCAATCCTTAAAAAAACAAATGCCAAATGTCTTCTTTGATATAAAGAGAGCAACTAAGAACAGAAAGGGAGGAAGAGCATGAGGAAAAGATTAACATTATACAAAGACGTGTGGGGGGAGAGAAAGGGAGAGAGAAGAGAAAGCATATGGAAATGGTAGAATACCCTCAATGATACACAAAATTACACATAATAGGTTGTGAGGGGAAATGGGGCGGAAATAATGGAGAGAATTAAACAACAGCACATGAGGTAGAGAGGGAAGATGGGAGGGCAGGGGAGGGGGGATAGTAGGGGATAGGAAAGGTAGAAGAATACAACAGTCACTAATATGCCATTATGTAAAAATGTGAATGTGTAAGCAATGTGTTTCTGCAATTCTTATTTGGGGAAAAAATGGGAGTTCATAAACCAAATGAGAAAAATGTATCAAAGATGATATATCATGAGCTTTGTAATGTTTTGAACAACCAATAAAAATAAATAAATAAATAAAGGTTTTAAAATTGAGTGGGAAGAAATCAGCTAAAAAAGGGTTGAGATGCATTCATTTTGCTAAGCAGAAACTTTGTTTTGTGTAGTTGTAACTATCACAAATTTATTTTACCAGAAATTTGGCTTTTGAAAATGCACATAAAATGAGATTAAAGGATAATTCACCTACCTTCATGAAAAATTCATAGCATTTCCTATATTTTTCATATTTCATTTTTTTAGTTAATATTTTGTCATGGACCATGTCTAGCCTTAGGCTATTCTTCCAGAATACTACCTCATCTGACAAGTTCGTACAATGTATTGGATTTTTCTTTTCATCTTTTATTTAATTGTTTCTAGCTAATAATGTGTATTTCTTCTTATCTTTATTTGGACATACATACCCAACTATATCTTTGCATTTTATGTTTTACTGCGGAAGAGACTCATCAAAAGCTCTTTGTTATATGTATTAACAATCAAACATTCAGAGAAGGCAATTATTCTTAATTTTGCATGAAAATAACTTTGTACCATTTTTCTTATAAAGATTTAGAATTATTAATAATGTCCCTGCTGTAATAAGTAACTACTTACAAGAAGAATTAAACAATTGACTTTATATCAATTATGAATATGAAAAGTACTAAAATAAATATTTGGCAATTAATACACAATTGATAGAAATTGAAATCACGAGAAAGCCATTTAAATTGTCAGTGCATATGGTCCTTCAATAATAGGTTTTTTAAAAAAATTTTTCTCTAATTCATAAGATATATTATGCCATATTATAGCTTAATGTGATATAAAACCTTAAATTATCACAATGATAATAATAATCCATTGTTCCTTCCTCTACATTCTGTGGCATGCTAGTACTAAAATAAATTGTATTATAACACCAAAAAAAAAGCCAAATCATAATATTTCTACAGTAACTGACACGAGTTTAACATCAATGCAAGTAGATTAGATTCCTATGGGACATGATGTGCATTTTGACGTTCATTTTTATTCAACACTGGAACATTACTATTTCTTCAGTTTATGCACATCAGAGGATATATAAATATTTCATCCACAATTTAGCAAATTTATACGCATTTGTTTAACTTCAAATCACTTCCTGCTTCAGAACCCATGTATTCCTCCATGTTTCTTGACTGCTCTTTTCATGAGACTTCTTTCCAAACACATTATTTTCGATTTCCTTTATCATATTTGAAGCAAAACACCCGTCATGATAAACCATAACCCTAATATTACCTTTAAATATATAAGTGGTTGGAAAGAATGATTGTATATCAATATAAGATTTCTTACTTAGTTACAGATATCAATTCAATCCATTATTTAAAGTGGAACCAGTTATATTATTTATTCACAGTATGGTCTATTCATGTATTATCTCTATATTCATAGACACAGGGTACACCTCTTTGTACCCCCAATACTAATTTATACGTCTTCAAAATATTGCTCCCAGAAATGGTGGAACAAATACATGTAACCTGATCTACATATACATTTTATCACAGTAATATTCTGAACAGAAAAAGCAAAGTTCTCACTTATGATTGTACCATACCTAAATGGAAAGTGATCCTGGATTACTAAAAACATCCATGTCCAGGTTGCCTAATGATCTCAAATGAAAATCCTATTGGTGACTACATATTTGTTTCTTCCAAAGATTATATATTCAAACTCAACCCTTTGAATACGTCTAAAGCTGTCACTCACTTTACACTTTGAATGATTTTGTAATGTGTCTATTGATATCTGCTTTCCTACATATTTTCCCCAGTTCATCATTGTGACTGAATCTTCACATGTGCTATCACTAACATTCAATCTCTAACCGAAACCCTATTGCTAAAAAACTTTGGTCCAAATCCTATATTCACTCTTCTTCCTAAACCTACCTACTGTCTTCCTAATCCTATCGACTATCCCTTTTTGACTGGATGTTCTCTTCTACATTCAATCATCCAAGGTACAAGGTCCTATGCCATTGTATATCGATTTATCTGAGACATCTGTGCAGAACGTAATTCAATGCTAAGTATCCCAATCAAGAACCCAATGACCTTCTGGGCTTCAAATCTTACTTAGATTTCTCTTTTCGTTCATATATTTCATCTCTATATTCTTATAAATATCACAGGTTCCCAATACCATTGTTCATCGAGCAGAATGGTTCCTAATCAAAATTGAAAATGTTATTAACACTAACCATACACTGTTCCCTCAATCTAACTTTACAGAAAAGCAATGACAGTGTTGGTCTTACAATACAGGAATGTATGGGATCTTCCACCTGATGAGAACCTCAAAGGTATGTGCAGAAATGATTCCTGGAGAAGATGTAGGCAGCTATGAAGGACCTGAGAGAGCAAAAGTCATCTTCCATGGAAAACAACCTGGTAGGATGAATTTTGGTGTCTAAATCAGCCTCTGTCTTCTTAATGTAGAGGAGACGGACCAAACCAGGCCTTTTGGAGAGCTGTTCCTGAGAGCCTATGGATTATATCCCATTCTAACTTATGAAAGGGTCACAGGAAGTAGGGGCAGCCTCCATCTAAAGGGACCATAACAAGCAACTGCTAAAACAAAGTGGTTGCCAAGGCAGTGACCTCATTCAGTTCCTGAAGGAAGTGACCTCACCTCACTTCCTTGGTGTTGGAACTCTCTGAACTTGGGATCCAGGAAGCCAGGCACCCCGAGCCAGTCCCAGTCCCAGTCCCAGTTGTCTCACTTGTTTGGATTTACCAAGGAGAGGGTCAGTCTTTCTTGGTACCTACTGATTTGAAGATGTCCAAATGCCAGAAGAGCTCTGAAGAGGGGCCTTTCCTGAGAAAGAAGGTAGTGGCTCACCACTGGTTCCTGTCAACTTCACAGAGTTGACCAAGGAGACCAGATCTGAGACAAGACAGGCCATTTCGGAGGAACATAGTATGGCCCAGCAGTCAGAGAACACTCCGAATAGTCACAGACCTACTTGGGGGAAGGAGGTGCCTTTGTGCGTGTGTTTGTGGGTTTGTGATTTGGTCTCATGTTCTGAGAATAAGTTTTTTCAGATATCAGCTCCGGAGCCCAGGAATTAATTCTCATTGGGGCTAAGGTTCCCCACCAGTGAGATTTGAAATTGGCGCTGGCTGCAGAGTTAACAAGGGCAGGGACTTTTAACGCCACTGCAGAAAAGAAGAAGGTACGAAGAAGAAGTCATTAGGTGCCATGTTGGGGTTTTTCTCTGGGGTATGGCTGCCATTTATACTTTTCCTAACATTCCTCCCTTTTTGTTTTCTTAGAAAGTGGGGCATTGTTTGTCATTTCTGGCTGCTGCCTGCTGTGTGGGGGTGCTGTGGGGCCTAGAAAGGGAAGTGGACAAATGCTCGGGGGCCAGGTCTGGGGATATCATGGCAGCCAGAAATAAAAGCCAGTGGTATAGATAGCTACTTCAGTAGGGGTAAAGTCTATGAAAGTTCCCTGATGCCACAAGTTGTCGATGGCATGAAACCAGTCCTGGATGGAGGAGATTGTTGGTATCAGCTACTGGTCCTGTAACAGAGACTCTAGGAAATACTGGAAGCGTTGCCTGGTCATGGCGTCACCAGCACTTGAAGAAGATCAGAGCGAATAAAAACAGAATGAAGATAAAAATTAAAGCAAAGGTCAATTTTTGGCAGAAGTTCCATGTTGGGGGACTGACATAGAAGAGGCCAAGGGCCATGAGGAAGCTTAGAAGGTCATAAAGACTCATGAATCCAGGATGGCAGCTTGAGAGGTTCTCCAAGCTCGTTGCCTCCCGCTGTCTGATGTACGTTGCATTCCATCGTGCCTGGTAGTGAGCTTCATCACTGAGTGAACTGTTCTCTTGGAGATGTTAGGGGTTCATCGGTCATCAGAGGATGGTAGTGCCTAAGCAAAAGCTGGTTGAAATTTTGATTAGAAATTTTTTGCAGTTGGGTTTGAAGGAACTTCATTATGCATGGCAAGAGAGCAAAAAAAGGGAGCATCCCAATAAGGGGCCCCAAGATAGGTAGTAAGTACATGGCAAGATAGGATTGGAAGAACCCTGTTATGGGATTGGAGGAGCTAGGTTTGAGCAATTTGGTCAATAATTTCTGCAATTTAACAACATTTTTTTTCTATCAGCCCAGATTCATTAACATAAGAGCAACATTCCTCTCTGAGGAATAGGCATGTACCCACTTTTTCTGCAGTGAGAAGATCAATTGCCCTTTGGTTCTGTAAAGCCACTTGTGCCAATGAAGTAACCTGGCGCTGCAAGGAGCCCAGAGACTCAGCAGTGGTATCGAGTGCTTCCTGCAGTTTTTGTTGCAGGTCTTTGAATGCCCATAGAGCATGACCTATAGCTCCACCAGAGAATCCGAGACCCGCCACTGAGGTTGTTAAAGTGAGGCCTACCAGAACCGGCAGAAAGACTGCCCTACGGGTTCAGGAAGGTAGGGCCAACTGTCGGAATTCGGTGGGAGTATACAAAGACAGCTGAGGAACTACAGTAACCAAGAAACAGGTGCCAGAGACATTGATCGTTGAGGTACTTAAAGACCCATTACACCAGAGGAAATGTCCAGGTTGCATAAATGCAGGGCTCGATTGGGTGCTTAAGCTCAAGGAACAAATGGGTAAAGGATTCATTATTGGCAGGTGGAAACAGATGAAAGCAAATAAAGTATTGGTGAAATAACTTTCCCACAGTGGGATACGTGTCACATGTAGGCGTTGTCCTTTCTTAGAGAAATTGTAGGTTTTTGCTGAAATATTTCCTGCCGCTAATGGGACTAAGTGAAGCACAGAGAAAGCACTGAGAAGGAGGCACAAAAAGAGGGGTGGAGTTTAATAATCGAAGAGATTGGTGTAACAAATTGAGCCATGTGTCAGGGGGACCTGAGGGGGTTGAAGGGTCTGAATCCTTTGTGGATGAGCTATGGATAAGATCTAAAAGTTTTGATTCTGACTCCTTAATGTGTTCAACTACCTGGATGGTTGCCTTAGGTGGCATAATCAGGGTGCGGCCAACTGTCATCCACCCTGTGGGTCTGGCTGAGGTTGTCCGAGCATAGACAGCAAACTCAACATAGTCCCAACGTTTGGCCTTGGGGTCAGGTATATCTAAAGTATACCATCCATTGTTATCAGATAAAGAGACTTTATCCCACTTTAGGTAACTAGAAGTCCACACTTTAGGGTAACAAAGTGAGTGGTAAGAATAGCTACCATGTTCATCATGGAACCTGCATGACCAATAGGGGCACCCATTATATATCTCAGGCCACCAATGACAATAGTCTTTTGTTTGATCAAAAAGGAAGCAAATGAAAAGCCAGTTCCAGCTACCAGGGACGAAGGTCCTTGAAGGTGACAATTTTAGGGAAATAGAGGTGCAGTTGTGGATGAAGCAAGTAGTTGCATCCACTGCACGGACCTTCTACATGCCATGTTCTGAGTATCGTTCCTGAAGAGTGAATAAACACATGGTAGGAGAGGAGGGTAAAGACCAGTCCCGATAGAGCACAGAAAATAAGCAGAGCACAAAAAACAAGCAGTTACAGAAGATTAGGGTGTTGAGAGAGCCCATTGTGACTTTTTTAAGAGGAATTGGGCTGCATGGAACACCGTGTGAGCCGCAACTTAAATGGGTGAGATGAGTGTGGAGAGCAGGAGTTAATGGGAGGTTCAGGAGGTGATTCTTGGAGTTCCTCTGGGTTGGTCCTGTCGTCAGCAGGTGGGGCCTCCTGGTGATATGGCTTCAACCTAGAAATGTGAATCCAGGGAGTTAGATGGTTGTCTGGTAAGGAGAGTTTGGCGGCAGTGGGGGTACAGAGAATGACAGGATAGGGGCCTTCCCATTTTGGGGCAAGAGTCCCTTTCTCCTCTGGGGTATTATAATATACTAGACTCCCAGGTGTTAAGGGAGGAGTGTTTGGAGAGGACACTGGGTCCGGATGAAGCCAGTCCTGATATTTCCAGAGTTCCGAGCGGAGATGATACAAAAGAGGCAAAGACAAATCTCGGGTGAGAGGTCCTTGTGAAATGACCAACCCAGGGGGTATAAGAGGTCTTCCATATATTATCTCAAAGGGAGACAGTAAAGATGGTTTTTAGGGAGAGCTCTGATTCGAAGCAAATCCAAGGGAAGGAGTTTGACCCAGTCTAAGTTTAATTCCATTGTCATTTTGGTAAGGACTTCCTTTAGAGTACAATTTACCCTTTCCACTTTCCCTGAAGCTTGTGGATAATATGGACAGTGGAAATGCCACTTGAAGGAGAGGGCTTGAGAGACCTTTTGTGTGATTCTAGAAATAAACTCAGGGCCATTGTCATATTGTAGAGAAGTGGGCATACCAAACCTGGGGATGATGTCTGTCAGTAAGATTAAAGCTACAGTGGAAGCCGTTTTATTGGAAGTGGGAAATGCCTCAATCCAACCAGAGAAAGTGTCCACAAATACAAGGAGGTATTTAGTGCGCCATACTGTGAGCATGTTGGTGAAGTCTACCTGCCAGTCAGCAGTGGGAATGTGTCCCCGGGCTTGGTGGGAAGGAAAAGGTTTGGGCCTTAAAGGAGTATAAGTGTTGGTCCACTGACAGATCTGACAATTAGAGGCTATATTCTGTAGCATGGCTTTGTCAGAGAGGGTGAGCGAGAAGAAGCTCTGTAAAAAGAGGGTCAAAGACTGAGAATTGGAAAGGAATAGAGTATGAAGGAACTTGAAGAGATCCTTGTTCTTACTGGAAGAAGTAGGGGCTTCAGATGAGCTGTCTAAAGTGGCCATTATATGTCCCCCAGGGGGTCCATCATTGGAAGTGGTAGCAGCCATTTGTTCCGCCTGGTCAGCTTTGGCATTGCCCTCAGTGATAAGAGAGACGTCCTTCTAATTAGACCTACAATGGACAACTCCCACCTGGGTGGGTAAGTGGGAGGCCTTTATCAGATTGGTTATAAGAGCCGAATTAGTGATCACATTACCTTTGGTGGTAAGTAGGCCTCGCTCCTTTCATATTGCAGCATGGGATAAGATATGGAAGACATATTTTGAATCAGTATAAAGGGTTAGGGATTTTCCTTGTGCTAGAAGGCAGGCATGAGTGGCTACTATAAGTTCAGACTGCTGGTTGGTAGTTCCTGAAGGCAGAGCTTTGGCCTCTATAATCTCAGTGGCTGAAACTACAGTGTATCCAAAGTAATGAGTGCAATTCTGCCTAAAGGAACTGCCATCAGTAAACCAGATAAGGTCAGGCTTGGATAGTAGGCTCTCAGAAATGGAAGAATGACAGGGGAGGAAATCATCTAAGGTTTCCAACCAATTATGAGTTGGTGTGTTAGACGTGGGAGTCATTGAGAGCAGTGAGGCAGGGTTCTGTGCAGAGCAGGGGAGGAAAGTAATGTTAGGGTTTTCCAGAAAGGAAGTGAGGAGTGACAGAACTCTGGATGGAGGAAGGGTTTGAAAGCCCTTATAAGCTAAAAGATCCTTCAAGTGATGTGGGGAGTGGATAGTTAAAGGGGCCCCAAAAGTAAGCTTAGAGGCTTCTTTGTGTAAAATTTGTTCAGCAGCCAGAGCTCTTAAGCAAGGGGCCCACTCACGGATGGTAGGGTCAATTTGCTTGGACAAATATGCCACAGGTGCAAATGTAGGCCCATAGTTTTGACCTAAGACCCCAAGTTCTTGCCTCCCTTTTTCATGGACATATACATGAAATGGTCTTGAAAGATCAGGAAGGTGAAGGGCAAGTGCCTTTAAGACAAGTTGCTGAAGCCTGCGCAAGTGGTAGTTTGGGGAGGAGGCAAGAGATTCACTAGGGGGTCCCTTTGCTAGTTCATACAGGATTTGTATAGACGAGAATAATTTGGGATCCAGGCCCTAAAATAACCTGCTAGTCCTAGGAATAATAGTATTTTGGCTTTTGTATGGGGCACTGGAAGATCAGAGAGGAGTTGCCTCCTATCCAGTGTTATTTCCTTTTTTCTGGGTGTAAGGCAAAAACCAAGAAAGGTGACAGAAGACTGGGAAACCTGGGCCTTGTGAGGAGACTTCCTATTTCCCTTGTCTGCTAGGAAATTAAGAAGCTGTGCAGTGTGGGATTGAGAGTGTTCCCAGAGGGACTACATAGAAGAAGGTCATCGACATATTGAAGGAGAGTAGAGTCAGGACAGGTCGGGTGAAAGGATGTGAGGTCCTGGGCAAGAACTTGGCCAAAGAGATGGGTGCTATCCCTGAATCCCTGTGGGAGGACTGTCCAGGTAAGCTGATGAGAATGGCGGGTGTGAGAGTCAGTGCAAGTAAAAGCAAAGATATCCTGAGATTCTGAGAACAAGGGAATAGAAAAGAATGCATGTTTCAAATTTAGAACCAAGAAGTGGGTAGTAGTGGCAGGGATCTGAGAGAGGAGGGTGTAAGGGTTGGACACTAGCGGGTGGATGGGGACCACAGAGGAGTAGACAAGGGGAAGGTCTAGAACCAGCCTGTAGGACACGTTAGGTTTCTTAACTGCCAGAATGGGGGTGTTGAAAAGAGAGTGTGTAGGCCTAAGATACCCCTTTAATTATAAATCCTGGATGATGGCTTCTAATCCGAGGAAGGCTGTGGTTGTGAGTGGATATCATGGTTGACTAATATATCTTGAAGGCTCCAGTAAGACAATATGAATAGGACTGCATTTAGCCATAAAGGGTGTAGTTGTGTCCCAAAACTCAGGGTTAACTGGTTTAGATAGTCGTGGGAGAGTGCATGGAGGAGGTGTATCTGCCCCTAGGAACATCATGAGGAAATGAGAGGTAGGAGAGGTGTGGGGTGATATGTGAATGGTGACTTTTAATAGTGAGAGTATGTCCCTTTCCAGAAGGGGAATGGGGCAATGGCTCATAACGAGAAAGGAGTGAGTGAAGGACAAAAGGGATTTTGAGGGAAAATATGTTTACCTCCTACCACGACAATAGGAGTTTTTGAGGGTGTGGTAGAACCCCAATACTCCCTCAAGACCGAAAAAGTGGCACCAGTATCCAAAAGGAAGGTAATGAAGCGTCCATCCACCAGGAAGGTGACCCTAGGTTCTTGATTCTTGATGGTAATAATCTGGAGGGAAGGCCCAGGGCTCCATCATTCCTCCTCTGCCAAGCCCAGGAGAGGCTGGGGTTGCCGGGTGGCTGACCAACCTCCCTTCCGGGTTGTTGGGCAGTCTTCCCCCCAGTGTCTCCTTTGATGGCATGTTGGGCAGGGGTTGTAGGGTGTTCTCGGCGAAGGACAATCCTTACCACATTTGAAGCAAGCTCCAGGGGGTGTCACATTGGGACGGCGTGGTGATGGCCTTCTCTGAATGACCTGGGCCAACATTTGGAATTTGGCATTTTCAGTTCTCTTCCTACGACATTCACTTTCATCCTCTCTACCATGAAAAACCTTTAAAGAGACAGCGAGGATTTCGGTCTGAGGAGTAGCAGGGCCCTGTTCAAGCTTTTTAAGCTTGGCTTTAATGTCAGAGTATTTTTGGGCCAGAACATATGTCATTAAGAGATGACGGCCATCAGGGGTTTCTGGGTCGAGTTATGTGCAGTGTTGAAGGGCCTTGGTTAGTCTATCCAGGAATTCTGAAGGTGTTTCCTCCTTCCTTTGAATGACCTCCTGCACCTTTTTAAAGTTAACAGCATTGTGGGTCGCCTTTTTCAGGCCCGCCAAGAGGCAGGATGTAAAAAGGTCATGAGTCTGTAAGCCTTCAGGGGTGTTGTAATCCCATAGGGTTCCTGCTCTGGGACAGCATGAGAGCCCGTGGGGTGGTCAGGATTGGTCCTATGATTTTCATCAGCATGGGCTTGGGCTAGCTCCCAGACCCATTGCCTTTCCTCGGGGAGAAGTGTATTGGCCAAGAGCATGTATATGGCATGATGAGTGAGGCTATATGCTTGCAGGACCCATTGAAACTCCCGAATGTAAGTGGTGGGTTTAGTGGTGATTGAGCCTAACTTGCTCTCTAGCTGAGTAATGTCTGACCTGGAGAAGGGCACGTGGACTCTGATGACACCCTCGGGACCAGCTACCTCACGAAGGGGTGCGATTGTCTTAGGGGTGGGAAGGAGTCCTTTAGACCTGGTAAAAGGAGGACTGAGAGAGGCAGGCGGAGGACAGGAAGGAGAGGGAGGGGAAGGGAGTGTCTCTTTGGAAGAGGAGGAAGTGGAGCAGGCAGAAGAGGATGGAGGGGAGGGGGATAAAATGGAAGGCTGAGGATCCATGGAATCAGGCAGAGGATGAGGAGGGTATTGCAGAAGAGAAGGGGCAGATGGGGCTGGGGAGAAGGTGGGGGTTCATCTGCTGGGTTGAATGAGGAAGAATCTGTGAAGTCAGAAGTAGAAGTAGGGAAAGAGAGGGGATTGCAAGCAAGGAGGACCTGACGGGGAGGGCAGGAGGAGCAGAGACAAGGTGCTGTGTGGGAAGGCTAATACCTTCAATGCAGGGAATCTCCCTCCACTTTTCCAGACGCTGGCAGTAGTTAAAAAGGTCCCAGGGGAGGTTTGGATCTAAGGAGCCTTCTGGATGCCAATGATTGCCATTATCCAGTGGTTATGGAGGCCAATCTTGGGTACAGAATTTAATTAAAAGTTTGGGCTTGATATCTGGTGTGAGGGAGAGTGTGGCCAGATTTTTTATTAAACATTTGAGAGGTGAGGCTTCAGGTACAGATGAAGAGGTGCCCATTGTCACAGGGAGAGATGGAAGAGAGAGAGAGAGAGAGAGAGAGAGAGAGAGAGAGAATAAGAGTAAGCGAGAGAGACAAAGAGAAAACCCGAGCTGGAACGGCTTCCAGGAATTTCAGGGCGAATGGGGGTCACGTGGGTGTCCCCAAAATGACCAGCTGTCGCGAGGAAATACAGAGGGTACTACCTGGTCGTCACCAGTGAAGTGCGATCTGGAAGACCCAATGGGTTTGGAGCCATGGGCAACCTGACGTCAGGAAAGTTTTCGAACGCAGCTGAAGAAGTCAGTAATGAAAACAGAACTCCAGCTCCAGCTCCAGCAGAATGCAGTTCTAGGACGGGAGTTCAGTTTTCCCTGAGCAGAGAGGCAGCTTCAGCCAGACACAGCAGCCCTGCAGGAAACAGCAAATCTAGCCGGCAGCAGCAGTGGCAGCAAAGTAGGAAAAACCACAGAGCCTCTAGTGTAAACTCAGAACCCTCATGCCCCAAAGGGAAACGGATCACTAGAGGGTCCACTGTGACCAGTAAAGGTCTTGATGGGAGGAATTCCCTCTCCCCTACCGGGCGTCTAGAGTGTGCTGGACGTTCAGGGTCACAAAACTAGCGGTAGCCCGAAGGAAGTTGGCGAGCCGGGGTCAGGGGAAGCTTACATACATCAGATCAGTGGTGAGTGCAGGAAGCTGGCGTCTGAAAAGAGCGGACCAGGACGGAGTGTCTGGGCGGAACGGGGGACGGGGCTCTTGTTGGAAAGAGCTCACCCGTATCCTCAAACGGGGCACCAAAATGAAAGAACTCCCCACTCAAAGGCACTTCGCCGGGAGAATTCCAATTTTATTGCAAAAAGCTGTGTGCTTATATAGAACTAAGGAGGAGATGAAAGGACTTAGATAAATGGCAGGCAACCCGTTTATTGGCAAGTTCTTTCAGATATCAGCTCCGGAGCCCAGGAGTTAGTTCTCATTGGGGCTAAGGTTCCCCGCCAGCGAGATTTGAAATTGGCACCAGTGGGAGAGTTCACCCGGCGGGAACTTTTCGCGCCACTTCAGAAAAGAAGAAGGTAGGAAGAAGAAGTCCTTAGGCGCCATGTTGGGGTTTTTCTCTGGGGTATGGCTGCCGTTTATACTTTTTCCAACAATGAGTATACCAGACAGTGCCTTGATTGACTGGTTTTCATTAAAATGGTGTTTAACAGAGATGCCAGAAAGTTGGATCCTGCTGAGTAGTGGGCCTAGAGCAATGGTGGGCAGGTGTGTGATAAAACATCTGTGGTGGGGCCATGTGGATCTGCCATTGGCTTCCAAATGGCTTGTCACTGACATGGTCAAACCAGCAGACCCTTATATGTAAAGGCATCTTGTTATATGGAGAGGTTTCAGGACGCTGTTCAAAATCAGGTTGCTATAGTCAAGGGGGCAAGCTATGTGGGATAGAAGCCTGGTTCTTGTATTCTCCAGCAGACCCTGACTCACCACACGTGACAGAACTCCCTCCCGTACTGTGTTCCATTTAAACTCCTTGTATTTCGTGAAGCAAGTACCAAACTTCCAGTGCAGCAGCAAAAAACACCACGAAAATAGAGGATGACCATATGGCTTCACAGTCCACATGGGGAGACATTTAGCCCCCAGGGGCCACAGTTTACCTACAAAGGGAGAATTCAGCAATGCTGCCTCATGTTCATTGGGAAAAAAAGAAACAATGTCCACCAGGTCACATAGATGCAGACCCAGCTTTTATGGTCTCACTAGAAAGGAAGCTAAAGCTCCTGACAACAACATATATTTCAAGTGCCCAACCTCACAGAGAGTTTCCCAAGAAGTCTCTAGGCCAGCAGAATTCCATTTTTGTGGAGTGTTTACCCTGTTCCTTACTTTTGAAAACTCCTCTACCACTTCCAAGATTGTGAACTCCTGATTGTTTTCCATTCCAGATATGTATTCACGGAATTTCTAACTCTTTTCCTCTAATTGTTTCTTACTTGGGGCAAAGGTATTGTCAAGACATTGTTCTGGATAAGAGTGGGAAGATTTTTGTGTAGCACATATTTACATACACATTGGATACATTTTGCAATTTTTCATTCGAAATACTGAAACTCTGACACTAACCCATACCCTACTAGACTCTGACTACTAATCCTAATATGATGGAGAAAAATAACCCAAACAGAATAGAAATACAAGCAGTTCAGAGGAGGCATGGTGAATAGTTGGTCTTGCCTTTTCCATGATATAGGGTAGGAGTTATAAATCTTGTCAATTTTTTTCTTGAAATTGTTCTCCATGTGTTTTTAAAGTTAACACACATGTGAATTCCTGTCTTCCATTTTCTGTAGCCAATTCAGCACATGTATTTTTATATGCACATACAAAATCCTACCTGGAATACATGTACATTTTTGTGAGGTGGCTAACTTGGCAGATACAAAGTATGAGAAGAAATCACTCCTCCTAAATGCTTTTGGAACTGAAAATTCAAACTATGAGTGAGCTTTTTAGTTGAGCAACATTATACATAAATCCATGTTCAGTAAAATTAATATTTTTGGATCTGTGGATGATATATATTTCATGATGAATTTTGATTGGCATATATTTTCTACTTTCCAATGTATTTGTGTGTGTGTATATATATATATATATATATATATATATATATATATATATATATATACACTCTAGATTTTTCAAAATATGAAATACATGTGTCTTATTATACACTCCCTAAATTCACTAATGTTCATGTATGTGGTTTTATAATCAACTTTTCATAAGATTATTTTCAGAAACATTCATCCACCTGAAATACATATTTGTTTTCTAGTACTGAAAACTTACTTCAGTGAATGGTGCAAACAAATCCTTATATTTCTACAGTAACTGACCCACTTTAACATCAATGCTACTAGATTCCTATGGGACATGATGTGTATTTTGACGTTCAATTTTATTCAACACTGGTACATTTCTATTTCTTCAGTTTTTGTACATCATAAAATGTACATTTCATCCACAAGTTCACAAATTTAAAGACATTTGTAACACATTCAATCACTTCCTGCTTCAGAACACATATATTCCTACTTGTTTTTGACTGCTCATTTCATGAGACTTCTTTCCAAATACATTATTTTCGATTTCCATAATCAATTTTGAAGCAAAACTCACACAGAATTTATGATAAACTACAACCCTAATATTACCATTAGATGTATAACTGGTTGGAATGAATGTATGTATATCAATATAAGATTTGCTATGTATTTTGAGATATAAATTTATTCCAATTTGTAAAGTTGGAACAAGTTATATTATTTATTCACAGTATGGTCTATTCAATCATTCTCTCTATATTCATACACACATGATACACCTATTTGTGCCCCCAATACTAATTTATACCTCTTCAAAATATTGCTCCCAGAAATGGTGCAAGAAATACTCATGTCACCAGATCTACATATACATTTTATCACAGTAATATTCTGGCAAGAAAATGCAAAGTCACACTTACGATTGTACCAAAGCCTAAATGGAATATGAGTATGGATTATAAAAATCACCCGTGTCCAGGTTGGCTAATGCTCTCAAATGTCAATCCTATTGGTGACTACATATGTGTTTCTTCCTAAGATTATATATTCAACTTCAAGCCTGCTGAAAATGTCTAATCCAATCAATCACTTTATCATTTGCCTGATTTCCTTTGTCTCTATTGATATCTGCTTTCCTACATATTTTCCCCAATTCATCATTGTGACCAACTCTTCACATGTGCTGACATTTACATTTTCTCTCTACCTGAAACCCTATTGCTAAAGAACTTTTTTTTCAAATCCTATACTCACTCTTTTTTTCTAATTCTACCAACTATCTTCCTAATCCTACCAACTATCCTTTTTAGACTGGATGTTCTCTTCGACATTCAATCATCCAAGTACAAGGTCCTATACCATTGTGTATAGATTTATCTGAGACACATGTGCAGAACATAATTCAAAGCTAAGTATCCCAATCAAGGATCCAATGCCCTTCTGGGCTTCAAATCTTACCTAGATTTCTGTTTTCATACATATATTTCACCTCTATATATACTTACAAATATCGCAGGTTCCCAATACCATTATTCATCCAGCAGAATGATTCCTAACCCAAATCAAACATGTTATTAACCCTAAACATACTCTTTGCCCTCCATCTAACTTTACAGAAGAGCAGGGACAGAGTTGGTCTTACAATACAGGAACATAAGAGACCTTCCACCTGCTGAGAACCTCAAAGGTCCATGCAGAAATGAACCCTGGGGAAGATAGAGGAAGCTATGAAGGACCTGAGAGAGCAAAAGTCATCTTCCACGACAAACAACCTGGTCAGGATGAATGGGTGTGTCTGAAGCAATCTCTCTCTTCTTAATGTAGAGAAGATGGACCAAACCAGGCCTGTGTGGAGAGCTGCTTCCGGGTGCTATGTTTGATATACCATTCTAACTTGTGAAAGTGCCACAGGAAGTAGGGGCAGCCTCCATCTATTGGGACACTTGGAAGCAAATGTTAGGAAAAAGTGATTGCCTAGGCAGTGACCTCATTCAGTTCCAGAAGGAAGTGACCTACATCACTTTCTTGGTGATGGAACTCTCTGAACTTGGGATCCAAAAAGCCAGGCACCCAGAGGCAGTCCCAGTCCCAGTCCCAGTGGTCTCACATGATTGGATTTACCAAGGACAGAGTCAGTCTTTCTTGGTAACTACTGATGTGAAGATGGCCAAATGCCAAGAGAGCTCTGAAGAGGGGCCTTTCCTGAGAAAGCAGGTAGTGGCTCACCACTGGCACCTGACAACTTCACATTGTTGGCAAGGAGACCAGATCTGAGATAGGATAGCCCATTTTGGGGGAACATAGTATGGCCCATCAGTCAGAGGACACTCCGGATAGTTACAGACCTACTTGGGGGAAGGCGGTGACTTTGTGGGTGTGCGTGTGAGTCTGTGGTTTTTTCTCATGATCTGGGAATAGGTAGGAAAGTCGCTTTGTTTGGTTTGGATTGGATCGTTTCTAGTAAGTCTTTTGATAAGGCAAGTGTTTTTATGTCTGTTTATCCCACTGTGTCTGTGGTTGTAGATATTAGAAAAAAGAATGCATCAATGGATGTTTCCTGTCTTGTAGAAAGCTTCACAGCATTCATCCTGCCCAATTTATATATGGACTGTGGCTTGCCTTATAGATGGGCAACAACTACTATCTTCCTGAGTTCCTGTTTTCTTCTTGAATTCGGGCCACTCTCCAGAATAGGCTCATGGTTTGGTGTCCACAATATGTACCACCTCCAGGCTCTGTGACATGGCCACGTACTGGATAGCTGAAGGGAATGGGATCATCTCAGAAAACTCAGATATCATTCGAGAAACCCTGCTTTGGGCCATTTGCTTACCTATTGTTCTGTTGCCCTGAATGTCAGAAACGTCTTTGTCTCAGTCCACCCCTTTGTGAAGCCTGAAAAAATGGTTTTCAATGGAAATTAATGGGCATCACCTGTAGCTCTTTGCTTAATTGCTTTGGAAAGGGATGTGTCTGCATCAGACTCGTGGCAATGTGTGAGGCTGTTGCATAGATTCTCAGAACCTGATGGATCTAAAGAAAGATTACATGTGTGCTTCCAAAACCAAAATGGCCAAAAAAGCAGTCATTGTGGACGAAGTCTCTCGCCTTCCTCTGTAAGGTTCCTGACCTCCATCAATTGAAAATAGGGATCCTTTGTGTCAAATGAGTTCTTCAAACCCTGCAGAAGATAGCCCATAGGTGCTTGGGTTTTCTCATGATTCCAATTCACATAAAGAATATACACCCGAGAGTCAGGAGGCCTCAAATTCGGGAAGCAGAGCAGTATTTATGGCAGGCCTATTTGATCACTCCTGGTTCTCAGGAAGGTTGTCTAGGCAACCCTGACTTTAGGCAAATGAGGGGCAAGGGAGGTTATTTTGTACACTGTCTTGGACTGATCCCCTCATGGAAACCTCGAACCACAGGTTATGATGAGTGTCTATATGGAAGAAGATGAGGGCCTTGTGGGAGTGCTTTGGTTTTAATTGTGGTCATTTGTGTGGCGGTTGGAAGTGATGACTGGGTCTACCTGGGCTTGAACTCTGGTGTGATTCCCCTTAAAGTCTGAGTTCTGGAACTGATCTCAGAGAAATATTGCCATGAACTGTGTTCAGATAATAGGAGGCCACGCATGGGATTCGCCCTTGGAAACTGAGATCAAGGACAGGGTGGCTTTCCACAGAGCCTTGGAATCTCAGCTAGGATATCACATGATTTTATTCTGAAAGATTTGGCAGCCATAGTTGAGAATCAGAACACCCTTGGACGTCACATTGAAGACCTCAATGGGCCTGGCTTCATGCGACCTTTTGAAGACTCTATGGGAAGACTTGCCTGTGAGAGTTCTCCAGAGCTTTCATTGAAATGAGCTTCCTCACCATTTAATGGTTCCTGAATGAACTGAAACCCACAGTGTCTCCAACTTCATCCATGAAAAATGGCTAGATAAATACAATGAAATTTTTGAAATTCCAATAATCAGGTGGCACTAGAGAACCTTTGGATGTCTTGTTGCTGATCATTAGTGTACAAGAGAATGCCATGATTGACCGAGTTTCATGAAAATGGTGTAGAACAAAGATGCCAGTAAGTTGGAGCCTGCTGAGTAGTGGGCCTATTGCAGTGGTGGGCAGGTGTGTGATAATACATCTGTGGTGTGGCCATGAGGATTTGCCATTGCCTTCCAAATGGCTTGTGACTGACATTGTGCATCCAGCAGAACCTTCTATGTAAAGGCATCTTGTTACATGGAGAGGTTCCAGGGCAAAGTTCAGAGTCAGATTTCTATGTACAAGGGGGCAAGCTCTGTGAGATATAACCTGGTTGTTGCATTCTCCTGCAGACCCTGACCCACCACAAGTGACAGAACTCCCTCCAAAACTGGGTCCCAGTTGAACTCTTTGTATTTCATGAAGCAAATACCAAACTCCCAGTGCAGCAGCACGAAACACCACGAAAAGTGGAGGATGAAAAAATGGCTTCACAGTCCACACGGGGAGACACTTAGCACCCAGTGGCCACAGTTTACCTACAAAGAGAAAATTCAGCACTGCTGCCTTATGTTCATTAGAATACAAGAAACCATGTCCTCCAGGTCACATAGATTCAAACCCATCTTTGATGGTCTCACTAGAAAGGAAGCTAAAGCTCCTTACAACAACATATATTTCAAGTGCCCAACCTCAGAGGAAGTTCCTCAAGAAGTCTTTAGGCCGTCAGAGCTCCATGTTTTTGGAGTGTTAATTGTTAGACCACGACACATGAAAAGACCACTGACTCTAATTAAAATCATATTAAATTAATCTTATTATTTCTACCTTTCATGCTGCCTCCCCTCCCAAAACAGCCGGAACAAGACAGCAACCCCAGCTTTCCTACAGCCCAGCTTTATAGCCCAGAAAGTTACACAAAAGGGGTGTTACAGATAACAGAACTCTGACAAGCATCACACTAATGGTAGTTTAGGTTTTTTTTGCTGTCCCTACATCAGAATTCAGAGGACCATTAGAGCCTCAGAGAGGGATTTTGTCTGGCCAGAGAAGGCAAATATTTATGATGTGTCACTAAAGTTTCAGAGAGGGCTGCTATCTGGTCAGAGAGCCGGGCATGCGTGAGTTCAAGGCACGGGCAGGCATTTCAAGCAGGTTCAGAATTTGCAGTAATTTATGGTAAAGCCAAAATTACCTTTTCATGGCTTTGTGGCAAGATGGCTCTCAATTTTAATAAAAGATCAGGTTGGGTCTATCATTTCCCCCTTTTCTCTGTGTCCCTTTCAAATCTTTAATAGATTAGGGGAAGAGCACTGAGGCAATTTTAATCCCTCAGGTAAGATTCTCCAAATTTTTAGAACTTACCCAAAACCGATCTCCCTGATTTTACCAGACTTAATTAATTACTTATATTGATAGTCTACTTATCTTTCTCTCCATTGTTGTAAGAAGAGTGGCGTCAATCATTATTTCTTCTTCTGACCTGAGACAGGGTGAAGTGAGTGGGCATGGGGTGAGGGACATGAGTTGCCTTTTATAAGTCAGTTGGGGGACATGAGTTGCCTTTTAGAAGTCATTTCGGATTGAAGTCTGGTTGGGGAAGAACAGGTTGTAAAGTCATCTGGGGATGGGTTCTTCTATGAGAGAAACAAAAACCATGAGTACTGAATAAATGTTGCAGCAGCCGGAACATGTTAGTGTATAGAAGTTCCCTCACCAGTCTTTAATATCCCCAGTTATCAGGACTATCAAATTAATATTTAACTTTTAGTGTTACAGTTGTCCTTCCCCATAAGATACAGTTTAACAATGTAATGTCATCTGATCTTGTAAAATCCTTTTTCTAGTATGACCTCTGCGTCTAATAGAGAAACCTTTAATTCTGTTACTCAGGGCTGGATAATCGTACTAGCAAACACCAAGCCTACCTGTGTTGGTTAGGAATATCTGCAGGCCTTAAATTAAAAATTTCTGCCTCTGGCAGCTCTTCTTGATAGTCTCTTTTTATAAGTATCAGGCATTCCTGTCTGAGAATCCTTCTTTGTAGCCTCCAGTCTTACTTATTTTGGGAGGCTAAAATAAAGTGCATACCTTAAAATATTATTATTATTATTATTATTATTATTATTATTATTATTATTATTTAAAATGCCCAGGAATGGCTGAATTTTCGTCTTAACTGTCTTTCCAAAGTGTTTAAGATGAAGCAGTCAAACGGACTTTTGTTTCTATCTATTGTTAACAGTCAGCTGAGCTTTATGGGAGTCAATTCTGGAAAAATGAGAGCACATTTTCAATTCTGCTAGTGCCATTTGCGCTAGGTGGGTCCAGGTCTTGCTTGACCATTTATCTTCCCTCAGAAGCATCAGGGATATCTCCTTTCTCTGATGACTCTCCTCTTCATAACAAATGCACTGATTGGCTTTCTGTTCTCCAGTGGTCTCATTAATCTCCCTGATCAGGAGGTTATGTGGCTCAGAGTTGCAAAGCTCTTTAGAGAAGTCCCCTGTTCCCTGGATTCAGATTGACTCAGAGGGTAAGAGCCAAATATTGGTTTTCTTGGCCCTTTTCATTTAACTTTAATTTTAAATCCTAATCTTAAACATCCAGCAAATTAATTTTAACAGCCTTATATTAAGAGTACTGGACTTTAATGTCTATAACTTTATAATTATCTTTTTATTAATTGGGATCTGTATTATTCTGTCTGTATTGTAGGTGATGACTTATTATCTTGAATAAACCCATGTTGTGTTCTTAAAGCAACACATTTGTAAAACACTAACAGGGAATCTTTAGATAACTTATAAGAAAATTTCAACTAAAATTAACAAAAGTAAAAATACTTAGTTCGTGTAATAGCTACCCTAAATTTTTTGGCTGAGTATTACATTATATCCCCTGTTTGAGATCCTAGGAATCTTGACATTTTTTATGTTTTTAATATAACTTTAAAGAAATATTATCTGACGTACTTGTTTCATAGTCATTCTCACATATAGTAAGATGGGACACACAGCCTTATCTCAGGTAAGGCAGGGCTCTTTATAAATCTTAAGCATTTTAGTTCTAAAGCTGATCTTTATTTTTTTTTTGTTTGGGGGTCTGGGAAGATCTACTCCTTAAGAAACTAATAGTTCATACTCAGGATTGGTTTTTGGTAGGAAAAATTATGATAAACATGGATTATTAGAATTACTTTATAATTTGGAAGGGTTTCTAGAAAACAGTATACCAGATCTGTAAGTTTCTATGTGAGGAGCCTCTAGGTCATTGTGGTGTTTGTGAACTTCCATTTTAGTGTACTGTGGCCAAGGTCAAAATGTACAGACAGTGAAGGTGTAACCCATCAACTTCATCTTCAGACACTTGCAAAATAGTTCCAAATTTCAGGTTTGGCTCTATGAGCAAGTGAATGTGCAGGTTGAGGGCTCAATCATTGGTTTTAAGAAGTATATGAACCTCTCATCAGATGATGCAGAAGAAATTGATTTAAAACAAAGTAAAGAACAGAACTGGGTCACTGTGTACCAAAAGGAGATAATATTACTCTGCTACCAAGTGTCTCTAACTAGAAATGATCAATGAAGTCATGAATTATTGAGAAGGCAGTTTTGTTTTTTTAGGTGTTTTTGTTTAGGAGTATAATCCTAAAGTATTTGTTTATATTGCTTTGATTACCCTTTTGTTATTACCAGATGACAATAATGGTATGGGGTTGTTTTTATTAAAAAGTAAAAATTAAAAGCAACATTGACAAAGTTTACATAAATTGTTTGTGGTCTCATGAACAATAGCTAACACCATATGATATCACATTTAAAACATGAATTAAAGAAAGCCTGAAAGTTTTCAACTTTTACATAGATTAGGCTCTCATTAACTTAAAAATACATTTAAATTGTTCCACAATGTAAAAAGTAACATAAAACTTTACATATCTTATTGATAACAGGTAAATAAATCTCCAATATATTTTTTTACCATACAACTTCAGAACACGAGCTTGATATAATGCTCTTTTAAAGTTTCTACCTTAAGACTTGCATACCTGTAAGATATGAAAACATTAATAGCATCACAATTACATTGATGTTTCTACATTAACCAAGTTTAGCTTTTAAAGAAATGGCAGTACAATGCTCTAAAATAACAGTTCTGATTTAATAAGTTTTTTAATTTTTATGGTTCCTTGCTCTAGAAAAAATAAAACTTAATAAACACAATGTTATGGGTAAACTTATGTTTCAAAAAATTTTTGTCTCATTAACACATGACTGATTTTTAAAACCTTATATAGAGTTTAGTAAAAACTTATACAGACCTTAGTAAATGAATCAGATTTCTAACAAAAGTACTCACGAATGAGTAATCCCATATCAAATTTACTTTACTTATTTATCAAAATATTAGAGAAATGTATTGAACAGTGTAAACCATTTTTATGTTGAAGAAAATGTTCTAGAACCAAGGCACATTAGACGTTTTGTAGATATTAATATTTTATTAGATTTTTGAACACCTAGAAAAATTTGTAAGCTTAAATTTAAAAACATTTATTTTTATCTGTTTATCCGATTTAAATTGAAACATTTAAACCACGTGAACTAAAGATCTTTGGATCCACTTTTTAAAATTTGTTTTTATGAGCACTTTTTTTAATGAGCGCTCCTTATATATGTTAATTTGTGTATCATATATATGATATACGGATATATGTCTATATAGACAGACAACACATAACAAAATTGTGCACACATAATAATAGTAAAGGCCTTGTAGTTTTTCACAGGTTAAATATCTATTGCAATGTTTCAAAAAGTCCACAGTTGGTCAAAGATAGAACTGATCAGAAAAACATTAACGTAGGTCTGTATGCTCAGAATCATGAGCTCAAAAATAATAAAGTATCTAAGGAAAACAATAAGAGTCCTAGAAAAAATGACTGGCCAGTAATTAGTAAATACCATACAATTTACTTTTTTTTTCCATTAGGCATCAAATCAGTCTCCTACTAAGCTTGCAGGCTTTTTTCATTTGCATTTCAACATGAGTCATGGCTGAGGTCTGGAAGGAGCAGGAAAAAAAATGCTATTCTGAGCAGACACCTCAGGCCTAAGGCATATTAACCATAATTTTCCAGTTGGGGTGTTGAAAATTATGATACAAGTTAAAGATACAATTCACAAAATTTTATGTCTTTACATCTTATTTTGTCAACAGATACCATACTATGGTTTACTATCCTTGTCCAAATTAATGCACTGGTACACACAGTGACATTTTCTCTGGCTACCGAATTCAAAATTGGTTAAAAAAAAAAAGTGAATGATTGGGAAGTTACTTGCCAACTTGGAAGTAGAGTTCTTCAGTTTTCCATCCTAAGTATTTAAGTTCTCTGGCATGAATTACCTGAAATCTTAAACTAAACAATGACCTAAACCCGACTTTTAACTGCAAGATTGTGCAATGCTTCAAAAACCCATTCAGATACCAGTTTTTTTATGATAAAACATCATCATTTAGACACACATTCAGCTAAGATCATTCCCAAGAAAAAATTTATAATATCAACACATTATTGCACATGTCTTAAAGGACCAGAAACAAAGACACAAGACAGACAGAAAGGAGGTAGAGACTATGGTTGTCAGACAGAATCCTTTAAACCAGAGCAGATAAGAGAAAAAATCTACTACACCAGTGGCACCCAGGGGGGGACCAGATGTTTTAACAGAGGGGCAACCTGAAATGTAAAATAAAGTGTCTATATGGTGACTTTACTGAATTTAGTGTCCCCTTTTTCTTTTTGTCTTTTTTAACAAGACAGAGGTGGCATAATACTTACAGTGCAAGGAAGGAAGGAGGGTATTCCCTGAATCAACAGAGCTTTGGCAGCTGCTGGGGGTCCCTCAGTCCCTCCTTTTACTTACAGGATTAGCTCCTCTGGTTCAGTTCCACCCCAAGCAAGCTCCATCTCCTAACATTTCAGTAGACAGCTCTCACAAAGTTCTGGGGCGGAGGGGGGGTACCAATATGTAACTTAAAGTTCGGTTCCTGACCTAGAAGCCAATTTATACCAATTAAATAATGAGGAATGGGTTCTGAGAAAAAGAAAAGGGGAGACTAATTGCTTTGCTAACAAAGGAGAAACACAGGGGACTCTGCCAAATGTTGTCACTCTCTTGATCTGGAGGGACAAGGGGTTTTAAAGGAGTTTCACTTGTTAACCTGGGAGATACTCAGTTCTTAGGTCCCCAGCAGGCATTGCCCTCTGCAATGGTTGTGCTCCAGGCAGCCAGCTAGGGGCTTCTATCATCCTGCTAAACAAAGGGGGGTAAAGTTCATCGCAGTTCCTTAAAACACAGTTCAAACGGGTGTCAGGCTTACTCTCTTTATTACCCATTTTCACGTCCAATATCCTTAAGTTTTTACAACCAAAATCACACAACAAAATGAACAAAAGCAAACAAACAAACAAAAAAAATAGAACGGAGAACAAAACACACCACACACACACAAAAAGAAAAACAGAAACCCGGCGCCTAAACAGAAAAACAGTGGTACAGTGCAACATCTTGCTAAAGCTCCAGGGTAGGAGCGCGTGCGTGCCCGTCGGCACCTCTCTACACTTCCAGAGGAATTTCCCACAGAACAGAACAGAGGACAGAACGATTCTTGTTACTGTCCTGGACAGGAGTATATGTGAGCCTCCCCAGGCCACATCTCTGTCATCAGAAGAGATCTCCCTTAACCGGATATCAGATGTTATAAAGGCGCCACTTACCTATGGAGGCCTCCTCCATCAGGTGCTTGCTAATAGTTTTAGTGCAGAGGTTCACTGCAATGCTCCCGGGACTAAAGGCTCTCTTTCTAATATAGAGAAGATGGACCATACCAGGCCTGAGTGGAGAGCTGTTCCTTGGTGCCTATGGTTGATATACCATCCTAATTTGCAAAAGTGCCACAGAATGTAGGGTCAGCCTCCTTTTCATGGTACTCTTGGAAGCAACTGTTTGGACAAAGTGGTTGCCAAGGCAGTGACCTCATTCAGTTCCTGAAGGATGCGACCTCACCTCACTTCCTTGGTAATGGAACTCTCTGAACTTGGGATCCAGGAAGCCAGGCACACAGAGCCAATCCCAGTCCCAGTCCTAGTGGTCTCACTTGCTTCGATTTAGCAAGGACAGAGTCAGTCTTTCTTGGTACCTACTGATGTGAGGATGGCCAAATGCCAGGAAAACTCTGAAGAGGGGCCTTTTATGAAAAAGCAGGTAGTGGCTCACAGCTGGCTCCTGACCACTTCACAGAGTTGGACAAGGAGACCAGATCTGAAACAGGACAGGCCATATCGGGGGAACACAGTATGACCCAGCAGTCAGAGGACACTCTGGAGAGTGAGAGACCTACTTGGGGGAAGGAGGTGACTTTGTGGGTGTGGATGTGGGTTTGTGGTTTTGTCTCATGTTCAGAGAATAGGTAGGAAAGTCGGTTTGTTTGGTTTGGAGTGAACTGTTTCTAGTAAGTTGTTAAACAAGGTGAGTGTTTCTATGTCTGTGTATCCCACTGTGTCCGTGGTTGTAGACATTAGAAAAGAGAATGCATCAATGGATGTTTCCTGTCTATTAGAAAGCTTCCCAGCATTCATCCTGCCCAATTAATGAATACTCTAGGGCTTGCCTTATCAATGGGCAACACCGGCTATCTTCCTAAGTTCCTGTTTTCTTCCTGAATTCTGGCCACTCTCCAGAATAGACTCATGCTTTTGTGTCCACGATATGTAGCACCTCCAAGCACCGTGACATGGACATGTACTGGATAGCTGAAGGAATTGGCAAGAATCTCAGAAAACTCAGATACCAGTGTGACCAGGATAGTCTCAGTGGAGAAACCCTGCAATTGGCCTTTTTATTACCTATTGTTCTGTTGCCCTGAATGTCAGGAAGGTCTTTGCCTCAGGCCACGCCTTCGAGATTCCTGAAGAAAAGAGTTTTCAAAGGGAAATGAATGGGCATCACCTGTGGCTGTTTGCTTAATTCCTTTGGAAAGGGATGTGTCTGAATCAGCCCTTTGGCCCTGTGTGAGCCTAGAGCTTAGATTCTCAGCACCTGATGGATCGTAAGAAAGATCCCATGTGTGGATCCAAATCAAAATGGCCAAAAATCAGTCATTGTGGATGAAGTCTCTCGCATTCCTCCATTAGGTTCTTAACCTCCCTCAAGTGAGAATAGGGATCCAATGGGTCAAATGAGTTATTCAAAGCCCTGCAGATGCTAGCCCATAGGTTCTTGGGTTTTCTTATGAATCCAATTCAAATAAAGAATCTAAACCGACAGTCAGTAGGCCTCAAATTGGAGAACAGAGCTGTGTTAACGGCAGGCATATTTGATCACTCCTGGTTCACAGGAAGGGTTTCCAGGCCACCCTGACTTTTGGTAAATGAGGGGAAAGGGAGCTTACTTGGGACACTGTCTTGTGCTGCGCCTCTCATGGAATCCTCCTGCCAGAAGTTATGATGAGTGTCTATATGGAAGAAGATGAGTGTCATGTGAGAGTGTTTTGGTTTTAACTGCGGTCATTTGTGTGGAAGTTGGAAGAGATAACTGGGTCCAACTTGGCTTGCACTTTGGTGTGATTCCCCTTAGAGACTGTGTTTTGGAACTGACCTCCGAGAAGGTACAAGGTCCTATGACATTGTATATCCATATTTCTGGGACATCTCTACAGAACGTAATTCAATGCTAAGTATACCAATCAAGGGCCAAATGAACTTCTGGACTTCAAATCTTAACTAGATTTCTGTTTTCATATTTATATTGAAAGGTTAATAAAATAGATACTTGTCATTTCCTGTTTTTCTGTATGCTTAACAAAACACCATTGAAATCTTGAGAACTGTTTACTATTCTTGTTCCCAGAATGTGCTGTCCCAAACTGCCAAACTGCAGAATGTACTCCGTCAACCAGTTGCTCGCAAACTGACACTCGCCATTACCCATCAATAAATTTCTCTCCCTGCCCTCTCCAAGAAAAATATATAACCATTTCTTAAGCTGTTCTCAGGGCTCTCTGCTCTGTTCAAGTGATCTCTGAGCCCTTCATGCCGGACTCCCAATAAACCCTTTGCTGTTGCATGAGACAGTCTCTTAGTGGTCTCTGCCGCAGATGCTCGCCCAACCTTTACATCTGGTGGCCCTAGCAAGATCCGGAAGCTGCAGACAAAATACCCCCAACGGGCTCCTCTGGGGGTAAATAAGGCCCATCTTTCTCGTTTCAGGCTTCAGGTTAGGGTATGGCAAAACGGCTATTGGTAAAGAGCGTGAGCTCTCTCCCATGGTGGCTGACACACATGTCACAAAGCCACAGGCCATGTCCCTGGGGGATAGACTCGGAAAATCGTGGAACAATAGTCTCCTCGACTCAGTGATATTTTGTTTCTGATTCGATATTGCCAGCCCTTCAGGTTTTGCCGACTAGTCAGTCCTGGTCTCAGTATTGGACGTCCATTGCCTGTCTTTATTGTCTTATCTTGTCTGTGTTGTGTGTCGTTCCTTTCGGTGTCTGTGTATATTTCATTATGGGACAGATCATTTCAATGCCTCTGTCCCTGACCCTTAATCACTGGACCAAAATCTGCTTAAGGGCTCAGAATCTTTCTTTTTCAGTAAAACGCCAGACCTGGCAGATTCTGTGTCTCAGAATGACCCACCATTGCAGTCGGATGGCTCCTAGAAGGATCTTTCAACTTCACACTTATTTGAAAAGTCCGAGATATTGTCTTTCAGCAGGTGCCACATAGACATCCAGATCAACAGCCATATATCTTAACTTGTCAGTACCTCTACAAATCTCCTCCTCCATGGGTCAAGCCTTTCCTTGTCCCTGCACCTGCTCCTACTCCTTCCCCCACGATTATATCTCAACCTCTCTGCTCCTCCTCCTCCACCCTCTGTTCTCCCTGAGTCTCAAGACTCTACTGGACTCACCACCCCCTCCTTATCATCTGCCCTCGTCTCCCAACCCCTAACACCCTCTAAGTGATTCCCCTTCTGCTGACTCAGCCTCTCCACCATTCGAGGAAGCTAGGCTGGCCCAGCGTCATCCAGATGACTGTCCCGCGGCACACACAGCCCCTCCTTCCCTGGAGGAAGCTGGCCCGGCTAAAAGAACTCAGAGAACTCACCGACGTTTTCACACCTGCCTACTTGAGGTGACTGCCAACACCACCTAGCGACTCTCTTCATGACAGAGCAATGAGAGAAAAATCTCCTGGAATGTAGAAAAAAATATCCTCAGACCTGATGGGCGACCAACACAACTTCCCAACATAATCAAAACTGGCTTCTCCTTAAACCCACCCAACTGGGACCCCAACACCTTTGAAGATAGGGAGCATCTGTTCAATTATTGCCAGGCTCTAACAGCGGGTCTCCAAGTAGCCGCTGGGTGACCAACTAATTTGGCCATGGTAAGAGAAATTATTCAAAGGCCTGATGAATCTCCATTTATGTTTCTAGAGAGAATCATGGAGGCATATAAGAGATATACTCCTTTCGATCTTCAGGCAGCAGATTAAAAAGCATCTGTCACGATGGCCTTAATTGAGCAAGCTGCCATGGATATTAAAAAAAAAATTAAAAGAGAGATTTTGTCAAAGAAGCCAAGAAAGTATACTATAAGAGAGAAACAGGGAGAAAGAAAGGGAGCAAAGGGAGGATGAGAGAACCAAAAGACAGACTAAGGCATTGACTAAGGTCCTGATCACAACAAGAAAGAGGCCAGAAATTAAGACATAGGGTGACAGGAAGGGCCCATGCCAGAGGCCACCCCTGGCCTCAGATCAGTGTGCCTACTCTAAAGAAAAAGGATACTGGGCCATAGAGTTCCCTATAAAGAGACAGCCACGCCAGCTGGCCATTCTGACTCTGGAGGATGACTAAGAAAGTCAGGGCTCAGAACCCATCCCCTAGCTCAGGGTAACTTTTGAAGTGGAGGGGACTCCAGTAAACTTTGAAGTGAATACAGGAGCAGTATACTCAGCCCTTAAGGCCCCATTGGGCCCTCTATCAAATAAAAGGTCTCTAGTTCAAAGGGATGATGACAGTAAATATCAGGCTTAGACAACTAAGAGGACCATGGACCTGGGGAAAGGAAAAATCCATCACTCCTTCCTAGGAATCCCAGAATGCCTGGACCCATTGATGGGCAGAGATCTGCTCATCAAGCTCCGGGCCAAAATAACTTTTAACCATGAAGGCCCCCAAATGAAATTTCTAAATACTTCAGCAAAAACTCCTATAGTCACGGCTTTAACTATATTAGTAGAAGATGAACATCCACCATTCACATGCCCCAAGTCTGATCAAACAGGCAAGCTACCCCAAAAATGGATAACAGATTACCCAGATGCCTGGGCAAAAACTGCTGGGTTAGGCCTGGCCGTGAAACAATCTCCAATAACAGTGGAGTTAAAAACCTCAGTCTCCCCAGTCAATGTCAAATAATATCCTCTAAGCAAAAAAACTAAAGGTGGGATAAGGCCCCATATTCAGAAATATCTGGCATTAGGGGTCCTAAGGCCCTGTCAATCGGCCTGGAACACTCCCCTGCTACTAGAAAAAAAAAGCCAGGGACCGGGAACTATCGCCCCATTAAAGAGCTAAGAGAGATCAACAAAAGAGGGCAGGACATTCACCCCACGGTACCTAATCCGTACAATCTGCTTAGCACTCTGAACCCTGAGGGGAAATTATATACTGTTCTGAACTTAAAAGATGCTTTCTTTTGCTTGCCTCTGCATAAAGATAGTCAGTTGCTGTTTGCTTTCGGGTGGGTAGACCCAGAAACCAAAACGTCTGGTCAACTAACTTGGACTAGACTCCCACAGGGGTTCAAAAACTCCCCCACTCTCTTTGATGAAGCCCTCCACAGAGATCTCAACAAATTCAGAACTACGCACCCTGAATTTACCCAGCTTCAATACGTGGATGTCCTGCTACTGGCAGCCAACACCAAGGAAAACTGTGAGTCTGGGACCCAAGCACTATTATATGAGCTTGCTCAACTCGGGTATAGAGTTTCGACCAAAAAGGCCCAAATTTGCTAGCATGAAGTAATCTTCCTGGGCTATTCCCTTAGGGGCAGTAAACGATGGCTCACTGAGCCCAGAAAACAAACCATTATGTAGATACCACCCCCATCTTACAGCAGACAACTCAGAGAATTTCTTGGGACTGCTGGCTTTTGCAGGTTATGGATGCCTGGGTTTGCGTCCTTAGCTGCTCCATTATACCCGCTGTTAAAGGAAGATGCCCAATTCCAATGAAACCCTGAGGACCAGGAAGTTTTTGATAACATCTAAGGACACTGACACTGAACGCCTCAATTTCACTGAGCTCAGCCTGCAATTAGAGCAAGCCCTACACTACGTTAAAAATGTACATCAACTCACTCACCTTGGTTCAAAGAAACTGCAGGCATTACTGTAAGATTAAGAACAGAGTTTTCCACTAACCAACTCACAGTGAAAGGAAATAACTGAACGGGTAACAAAAGCCTGTCGGGTCCGTCAATTGGGTAATGCTTACCCTTCCAAGTTTCCTAGAGGAAAGCACCTATGAGGAACCAGACCAGGACAATTCTGGGAAGTGGACATTACTAAAATTAAGCCAGCAAGGTATGGATTTAAATATCTCCTAGTCTTTGTAGATACATTTTCAGGATGGATTGAAGCCTTACACACACACACACAAAAAAAAAAAAAAAAAAAAAAAAAAAACGGCGCAAATGGTTTTCAAGAAGATCCTGAAAGATATTTTTCCAAGATACGATCTGCCTAATGGACTGATAATGGACTGGTTTTCATGGCCCAGGTAAGTCAGGTGTTAACCAGGACCCTGTGGATTAATTGGAAGTTACATTATGCTTATATACCCCAGAACTCAGGACAGGTAGAAAAAATAAATAGAACCATTAAAGAGACCTTAACGGCCCCCTTAGGGACCTGGTGACTATCTCTCCACCCAGACATTTTTCAGCTCAGTATAGGTCTTTCCTATTGAGACATGCCTGATGAAGAGGATCTCACTAAAATTCCATTAAATCCCTTCTGTACCATAGATAATTGAAACAAACATTATGGATGCAGGGACACGCGAGCCAGATGCAGGTTGGCTAGCCTATATTACTATGTATGCCCGGCAGACTATCAAAGCGACAAACAGCCATGGCTGTGTGGGGGAAAAGCCGACTTCTTGTGTAAGTCATGGGGATGTGAGCATACAGGGACTGCCTGGTGGAACCCAAACTCCTCATCAAATTCAGTACACAGCATTGGCCATATTACCAATTAGACAACCAAAAACTATGGCCCCCAGAGGGTTCTCTAGATCCTCAAATTCTGCATGACATTTTTAACTTCGGCAAGTGCTCAAAAGGGGGAAATTCCCCTATGTGGAATCCTTTTTCCTCCTTCGCTCACATCCTGTACTATGCTTCCCCAATAGTTCCTCACCCTCAGCCTTCTGCTCTAGACTCTCTGCTTTCACTCCCACCTCAGCAACCTGATTTCTCCCCTCCAATTACTAGATCAAAAACCCAAACCTCCGCTGGATCTCAGAACATTGCCCCCTTGCTGAGGAAGCAGGTACCGAGGTACCCCTCCACCCACTCCTCTCTTTTCCTGTCAGTGTCTGCACTAGGTCCCACCAAGTCCTCTAGCAAGCTTAGCCAAAGCTCAAACCAGCTGAGAAGAGCCCTCAGACCCCTATCCAAGATGTAATGAAAATGACCTTTAAAGTTGATTTGTCATCACTGAAAACAGGTTTCTAAGAATTTAAAGTCCCTCACAGGCTTTTTGGAATACTCACTCCCGTCTTCCCCTCTGCTCTACCTGTTCTACTGCTCAAGTTTTTGTTCTAGGAAAATCCCAAACCCCTTTCCCATTATTCTTTGGCATCTCTCCTTCCTCATTCTCAGATCCACGGAGGTGCACTCAGCATCGCCTTCCCTGTCATCCCCCTCTGTACCAGGTCCACAGAAATGTCTTAAATGACCTTCTCCAGAAGTCTTTACCAAGGCTTACTTTAGGGCTTTCAGCAAAAGAGTCCCTCTGAAAAAGTTCAATGGAGATAAACTTCCACTCTTCATGTTGCCCTGTTCTACTTGGCCACTGGCTGGAAAAATCACCACCCCTAAGCTAGACATCGCCTTACCAGTTTTTCACAAAATATGTGAACAAGGACTCTGGCCTTGAGCTGGGGCTTCAGAGAGATTGCTACATTTCTAAGATAAAAAAGTTACCAACTGGGCTCCATGGTGACAGCTGGCAAGGAGGAAAAAAAAGAGACAAAAAAGCTCTTCCATTCCAAGGTGTAATTGAAAAGTTAACGTGCACAGAACAGAGGAAAAAAAACAGAAACAAAAACTGATTTGTGTGAATTTCTGCAGACTGTGAACTTCTGAGCCCCTTCCCTTACATGTTGGGTACAAATACTAAAACTACCAAAACTTGGGGTTCAGGGGATTAATTGATTACAACAGAAGCAATGCCCTCTCAATACGGATGCAAACAAATAAAACTCCTTTCCTGTCTTTGGTGCTATCTTAGGTGCCTTTCCTTGTCCGTCTCTACAACAGTATAATTCTATACACTTTAACATTATTTATGTTTTCATAAAGTGGTCAATAGTTGCGATTAATTATGTAATGATGCAGATGTTTTCCAGAGTGCTCTATCAGGACGCAGGTTCATTTAAAGATCAAATAGGGAGGGCATACAACCCGGTTCCACCGGGAACCTGTATCCCTCACTTTAGCCATCCTATTAGGAATAATAGTTGCTGAAGGGGTGGGCACAGGAACAACTGCCCTAGTCCATGAGACACAACAAAGACACAATTAGAAGCAGAAATAGACCAAAGCTTAAAGACATTAAAAACCGACATCACAGCTTTACAGGAATTTTAACCTCTCTCTCTCTGAAGTTGTTTACAGAGCAGGCGAGTGTTGGACCTCCTCTTCATGAGAGAAGGGTGCCTTTTTGCTTGCATTGAGGAAAGAATGATGTTTTTTATGCCGACAATACTGGAGTTGTAAAAGAATCTATGAGTAAATTAAGAAAATTACTTGAAGAGTGTCAAAGAAAGACAGAGGCCCCCAAAGGGAGGTTTGAGTCTTGGTTCACATAGTCCACCTAGTTAACTACACTTTTATCCACCCAGGCTAGTCCATTAATAATTCTCATATTATTGTTAACTGTAGGACCCTGTTTGCTCAACCATGTAGTTTCTTTTCTCACCCAAATTGAACCTGTTATTAACCCTAACCATACACTGTTCTCTCAATCTAATTTTACAGAAGAGCGGGGACAGAGTTGGTCTTAAAATACAGGAATATAGAGGATCTTCCACCTGCTGAGAACCTCAAAGGTCCTTGAAGAAATGATCCCTGGAGAAGATGTAGTCAACTATGAAGGACCTGAGAGAGCAAAAGTCTTCCATGGCAAACAACCTGCTCATGATGAAGGGATGTGTCTGAATCAGCCACTCTCTTCTTAATGTAGAGAAGATGGACCAAAGCAGGGATGTGTTGAGAGCTGCTCCTGCGTGCCAATGGGTGACATACCATTCTAACTTGTGAAAGTGTCACAGAAAGTAGGGGCAGCCTCCTTCTCATGGGAACCTTGGAAGCAACTGTTAGGACAAAGTTGTTGTCAAGGCAGTGACCTCATTCAGTTCCTAAAGAAAGTGACCTCACCTAACTTCTATGGTGATGTAACTCTCTGAACTTGGAATCCAGGAAGCCTGGCACCCAGAGCCAGTCCCAGTCCCAGTCCCAGTTGTCAAACTTATTTTGATTTACCAAGAACAGACTCAGTCTTTCTTGGGACCTACTGATGTGAGGATGGCCAAATGCAAGAAAAGCTATGAAGAGGGGGCTTTCCTGAGAAAGCAGGCATTGGCTCACCACTGGATCCTAAAAACTTCACAGAGTTGGCCAAAAAGACCAGATTTGAGAAAGAACAGGCCATTTCCTGGAACATAGTATGGCCCACCAGTCAGAGGACTCTCCAGATAGTCACAGACCTACATGGGGGAAGGAGGTGCCTTTGTGATGTGGGTGTGAGTTTGTGGTTTTGTCTCATGTTCTGAGAATAGGTATGAAAGAAGGTTTGTTTTTTTTTGGAGTGAACGGTTTCTAGTAAGTCGTTTGACAACGCGAGTGTTTCTATGTCAGTGTATCCCACTGTGCCCGTGGTTGTAGACATTAGAAGAGAGAATGCATCAATGAATATGTCCTGTCAGCTAGAAAGCTTCCCAGCATTCATCCTTCCCAATTTATTAATGGACTGCAGCTTGCCTTATTGATGGCAACACTTACTATCTTTCTAAGGTCCTGTTTTCTTCCTGAATTCTGGCCACTCTCCAGAATAGGCTCATGGTTTTGTGTTTAAGATATGTACAACCACGAAGCTCTTTGAAATGACCATGTACTAGATAGCTAAAGGGAATGGCGAGCATCTCAGAAAACTCAGATATCAATGTTACCAGTAAAGTCTCAGTGGAGAAACCCTGCTTGGGGCCTTTTGATTACCTAATCTTCTGTTGCCCTGAATGTCAGGAAGGTCTTTTCCTCAGGCCACCACTTTGTGAAGCCTGAAGAAAACAGTTTTCAAATGGAAATGAATGGGTATTACCTGTGGTTCTTTGCTTAATTGCTTTGGAGAGGATGTGTCTGAATCAGCCTATTTGCCCTGTGTGAGGCTGTGGCTTAGATTCTCACCTTCTGATGAATATAAAGAAAGATCCCATGTGTACATCCAAGACCAAAATGGCCACAGAGCAGTCCTTGTGGATGAAGTCTCTCGCCTTCCTCTGTAACTTTCCTGAACTCCATCAAGTCAGAATAGGGATCCTGTGGGTCAAATGAGATCTTCAAAGCCCTGCAGAGGCTAGCCCATGGTTGCTTGGGTTTTCTCAAGACTCCAATTTACATAAAGAATCCAAACCCCACAGTCAGTTGACCTCAAATTGAAGAAGTGGAGCAGTATTAATGGGAGGCCTATTTGATCTCTCCTGGTTCACAAGAAGGGTGTCCATGCCACCCTGAATTAGGCAATTTAGGTGCAAGAGAGCTTATTTTGGACACGGACTTGAGCTGTGCCCCTCATGGAAAACTCTAGCCACAGGTTATTATGTGTGTCTATATGGAAGAAGATGAGCGCCACGTTGGAGTGTTTTTGTTTAAATTGTGGTCATTTGGGTGGCGGTTAGAGGAGATGACTTGGTTCACATGTGCTTGAACTCTGGTGTGATTTCCTTAGAGACTGAGTTCTGCAACTGAACTCAGAGAAGTATTGCCATGAATAGTGTTGAGATTTTAGGAAGCCAGGCATGAGTGTTGCCCTTGGAAACTGAGTTCTAGGCCCAGGGTGGCTTTCCACAGAGCACTGGGCCTCTCAGCCAGGATACCACATGATTTTATTCTGAAAGACTTGGCACCCATCGTTGAGAGTCAAAACTCATATGGACCTCACATTGTAGAGCTAAATGAGCTAAACATCATGTGATCTTTTCACCATTCTTTGGGAAGCCTTACCTGTGAGTGTTCTCAAGAGCTTTCATTGAAATGAGCTTCCTAACCATTTAATGGTTCCTGAATGAATTGAAACTCACAGTGCCTCCAACTTCATCCTTGAAAAATTGCTAGATAAATGCCATGAAATTTTTGAAATTCCCATCACCAGGTGGCACTGGAGAACCTTTGGATGACCTGTTGCTGGTCATGAATATTTCAGTGTCTTGTTTTACTGGGTTTCATGTAAATGGTGTAGAACAGAGATGTCAGTAAGTTGGACTCTGTTGAGTAGTGGGCCTAGAGCAGTGTTGGGCAGGTATGTGATAAAACATCTGTGATGGGGCCATGTGGATCTGCCATTGGCTTCCAAATGGCTTGTGACTGACATGGCACAGCCAGCAGAACCTTCTGTGTAAAGGCAACTTGTTATATGGAGCGATTTCAGGATATCGTTCAGAATCAGGTTGCTATGGTCAAGGGGTCAAGCTATGTGGGATAGAAGCCTGGTTCTTGTATCATCCTGCAGACCCTGATCCACCACACGTGACAGAACTCCCTCTTGCACTTTGTTGCAGTTGAACTCCTTGTATTTCGTGAAGCAAATACCAAACTCCCAGTGCAGCAGGAAGAAACACCACGAAATGGAGGATGACCATATGGCTTCACAGTCCACACTTGGAGACACTAAGCCCCAGTGGCCACAGTTTACCTACAAAGAGAGAATTCAGCACTGCTGCCTCGTGTTCATTGTAAAATAAGAAACTTTGTCCTCCTGGTCACATAGATGCAGACCCAGCTTTGAGGGTCTCACTACAAAGGAAGCCTAACTCGTGACAACAACCTATATTTCAGTGCCCAACCTCAGTGGCAGTTTCTCAAAAAGTTTTAGGCAAGCAGAGCTCCATGTTTGTGGAGTGTGTACCCTGTCCTTATTTTTGGAAACTCCTATTCCACCTCCAAGTTTGTGCACTCTTGAGCATTTTCCATTCCAAAAATGTAATCACAGATTTTGTAACTCTTCTCCTCTAATTGTGTCTTACTTGGGGCGAAGGTAATGTCAAGGCATGGTTCTGGATGAGACTGGGAAGATTTGTTGTAGAACATATTTGCATACACATTGGATTAATTTTCCTATTTTCCATTCGAAATTCTGAATCCCTGACACTAACCCATATTCTACTAGACTCTGACTACTAATCCTAATATGATGGAGAAAAATAACCCAAACAGTACATAAGTACATGCAGTTCAGAGTTCGACTTGCCATTTGCATGATAAAGGGTAGGTGTTATAAATTTAGTCAATTTTTAATTGAAATAGTTCTCCATGTGTTTTCAAAGTTAACAAATATGTGAATTACTGTCTCCCATTCTCTGGAGCCTATTCAGCACATGTATTTTTATATGCACAAATAGAATCCTGCGTGATATCACACGTACATTCTTGTGAGTTACATGACTTAGCAGATACAAAGTGTGAGAAGTGACCACTCCTCCTAAACCCTGTTGGAACTGAAAATTCAACCTATGGGTGAGCTTCCCAGTAGAACAACATTATACATAAACCCATGTTCAGTAAAATGAATGTTTTTGCATCTTTATGATATATATTTCATGATGAATTTCGATTGGCATATATATTGCTACTTATTAATGTCTCTGTTCGTGTGTGTGTGTGTGTGTGTATATATATATATATATATATATATATATATATATATATATATATATATATATATATATTCTCCAGATTTTTAAAAATATGAAATATATGTGTCTTATATACAATCCCTAAATTCATTCATGTTCATGTATGTGGATTAATAATCAACTTTTCACAAGATTATTCTTAGAAATATTCATCCACCCGAAATACATATTTGTTTCCTAGTACTGAAAACTAACTTCAGTGAAAGGTGCATACAAATCCTAATATGTCTACATTAACTGACCCAGTTTAACATCAATGCATGTAGGTTACTATGGAACATGATGTGTATTTTGACGTTAATTTTTATTCCACACTGGTACATTACTATTCCTTCAGTTTATGTACATCATAGAATATATATTTTATTCACTAGTTAACAAATTTATAGGCATTTGTTTCACTTTCAATCACTTCCTGCTCCAGAACACATGAATTTCTCTACGTTTCTTCAGTGGTCTATTCATGAGACTTTTTTTCCAAATACATTTTTTTCGATTTCCATAATCAATTTTGAAACAAAACTCACAAACCCTTCATGATAAACCATAACCCTAAGATGATCATTAGATATATAACTGGTTGGAATGAATGATTGTATATCAATATAACATTTCTTATATATTTTCAGATATCTATTCAATCCATTATTTAAAGTGGATCCAGTTATATTATTTATTCACAGTATGGTCTATTCATGCATTATGTGTATATTCATAGAAACAGGGTACACATCTTTGTACGACTATACTAATTTATAAGTCTTCAAAATATTGCTCCAAGAAATGGTGGAGGAAATACTCATGTCACCTGATCTACATACACATTTTATCACAGAAATATTCTGGACACCAAAAGCAAAGGTCACACTTACAATTGTACCAAAGCCTAAATAGAAAGTGAGCATGGATTACTAAAAACATCCATGTCCAGGTTGCCTAATGCTCTCAAATATCAATCCTATTGGTGACTACATATTTGTTTCTTCCTAAGATTATCTATTCAACCTCAAACCTGTTGAAAATGTCTAACCCTATCACACAATTTATACTTTGCTTGATTTCCTAATGTCTCTATTGATATCTGCTTTCCTACATGATTTCCCCAGTTCATCATTGTGACTGACTCTTCACATGTACTGACATTTACATACACTCTCTACCCGAAACCCTATTGCTAAAGAACTTTTGGTCCAAATCCTATACTCACTCTTCTTTCTAAACCTACAGACTACCTTCCTAATCCTACCGACTATCGCTTTTTGACTGGATGTTCTTTTCAACATTCAATCATCCAAAGTACAAGGTCCGATGCCAGTGTATATTGATTTATTTGAGACATCTGTGCAGCACATAACTCAAAGCTAAGTATCCCACTCAAGTCCCCAGTGCCCTTCTGGACTTCAAATCTTACCTAGATTTCTGCTTTCATAGTTATATTTCACATATATACTCTTATAAATATCACAGGTTGCCAATGCCATTATTCATCCCGCAGAATGATTCGTAACCCAAATCAAACCTATTATTAACCTTAACTATACACTGTTCCTTCAATATAACGTACAGAAGAGCAGGGACAGAGTGGGTCTTACAATATAGGAATGTAGATGATCTTCCACCTGCTGAGAACCTAAAAGATCCATGGAGAAATGATCCTTGGAGAATATATAGGCAGCTATGTAGGACCTGAGAGAGCAATAGTCATCTTCCATGGCAAACAACCTGGTCAGGGTGAATTGATGTGTCTGAATCAGCCTCTGTCTTCTTAAAGTAGAGAAGATGGACCAATCCAGGCCTGTGTGGAGAGCTGTTCCTGGGTGCCTATGGTTGATATACCATTCTAACTTCTGAATGTGTCACAGGATGTTGGGGCAGCCTCCATCTCATGGGAACCTTGGAAGCAACTGTTAGGACAAAGTGGTTACCGAGGCAGTGACCATATTCAGTTCCTGAAAGAAGTGACCTCACTTCACTTCCTTGGTGATGTAATTCTCTGAACTTGGGATCCAGGAAGCCAGGCACCCAGAGTCAGTCTCACTCTGAGTCCCAGTGGGCTAACTTGTTTGCTTTTCCCAAAGACATAGTCAGTCTTTCTTGGTACCTACTGATGTGAGGATGGCCAAATTCCAGCAGAGCTCTGAAGAGGGGCCTTTCCTGAGAAAGTAGGTAGTGGCGAACCACTGGCTCCTGACAACTTCACAGAATTGGCCAAGGAGACCAGAACTGAAACAGGACAGGACATTTTTGGGGAACATAATATGGCCCACCAGTCAGAAGACACTCCGGATAATCACAGACCTACTTGGGGGAAAGAATTGCCTTTGCCATTGTAGGTGTGAGTTTGTGTTTTTTTCTGATGTTCTGAGAATAGCTAGGAAAGGTGGTTTGTTTGGTTTGGAGTGGACTATTTCTAGTAAGTCGTTTGACATGGTGAGTGTTTCTATGTCTGTGTATTCCACTGTATCCGTTGTTGTAGACATTAGAAAAGACAATGCATCAATGGATGTGTTGTCTCTAGTTGAAAGCTTCCCCGCATTCTTACTGCCCAATTGATGAATGGACTGCAGCTTGCCTTATGGATGGGCAACATCTACTATCTTCTTAAGTTCCTGTTTTCTTCGTGTTTTCCAGCCACTCTCCAGAATAGGCTCATGGTTTTGAGTCCCAGATATGTAACACCACAAGGCTCTGTGACATGGCCATGTACTGGATAGCTTAAGGGAATGGGAGCATCTCAGAAAAATCAGATATCAGTGTGACCAGTAAAGTCTCAGTGGAGAAACCCTTCTTTGGGCCATTTGCTTACTTCTGTTTCTATTACCCTGAATGTCAGGAAAGTCTTTGCCTCAGGCCACCCTGTTGTGTAGCCTTAAGACGACTGTTTTCATATGGAAATGAATGGACATCACCTGTGGCTCTTTGCTTAATTGCTTTGGAATGGAATGTGTCTGATTCAGCCTCTTGTCCTTGAATGAGGTTGTGGCTTAGATTCTCAGCACCTGATGGATCTAAAGAAAGATCCCATGTGATTTCAAAACCAAAATGACAAAAAGAGAAGTCATTGTGGATGAATATTTTTGCCTTCTTGTTTTATGTTCCTGACCTCCATCAAGTGAGAATAGGGATCCTTTGGGTCAAATGAGTCTTTGAAATCCCTGCAGAGGCTAGCCCATATGTGCTTGGGTTTTCTCATGACTCCAAATCACATCAAGAATTTATAGGCTTCAGCCAGTAGGCCTCAAATTGGAGAAGCGGAACACTTTAACAGCAGCAATATTTGATCACTCCTGGTTCACAGGAATAGTGTTCAGGCCACCATGTTTTTAGGCAAATGAGGGGCAAGTGAGCTTATTTTGGACACTACCTTGTGCTCATTGAAACCTCCAGCTAGAGGTTATGATGAGTGTCTACAAGGAAGAAGATTATGGCCCTGTGGGAGTGATTTCATTTTAATTTTGGTCATTTTTGTGGCAGTTGAAAGGGATGACTGGGTCCACCTGGGCTTGAACTCTGGTATGATTTACCCTTAGAGACTGAGTTCTGGAACTGACCTCAGAGAAGTATTGCCATGAATTGTGTTGGGATTTTAGGAGGCCACGCATGAGACTCACTCTTGGAAACTGAGATCTAGGCCCAGGGTGGCTTTCCACAGAGGCCTGGGAATCTCAGCCAGAATATCACATGATTTTATTCTGAAAGACTTGGTAGCCATAGTTGAGAGTCAAAACACACATGGACCTCACATTGTAGACGTCAATTGGCTTGGCTTCATGTGACCTGTTGGCAACTCTTTGAGAAGCCTTGACTTTAGAGTTCTCCAGAGCATTCATTGAAATGAGCTTTCTCAACACTTAACGGTTCCTGAATGAATTGAAACCCACAGTGCCTCTAACTTCATCCTTGAAAACTTGCTAGATAAATACCATAAAATTTTGGAAATTCCCATGACCAGGTGGCACTGCAGAAACGTTGGATGTCCTGTTGCTGATCATGTGTATACCAGAAAGTGCCTTGTTTGACTGGGTTTCATGAAAATGGTGTAGAATACGAGATGCCAGGAATTTGGAGCCTGCTGAGTAGTGGGCCTAGAGCAGTGGTGGGGAGGTGTGTGATGAAACATCATGGTGGGGCCATGTGGATCGGCTATCAGCTTACAAATGGCTTGTGACTGATATGGCGCAGCCCCCACTCCCTTGTATGTAAAGGCATCTTGTTATATGGAGAGGTTTCAGGGCAATGTTCATAATCAGGTTGCTATGGTTATTGGGACAAGCTATGTGGGATAGAAGCCTGGTTGGTACATTCTCCTGCAGACGCTAACCCACCCCACGTGACAGAACACCCTCCAGCACTGTATCCCAGATGAACTTCTTATATTGTGTGAAGCAAGTACCAAATTCCCAGTGTAGCAGCAAGAAACACCACGAAAATTGGAGGATGATCAAATGTCTTCACTGTCCCCACCGGGAGACACTTAGCCTCCAGTGGACACAGTTTACCTACAAAGAGAAAATTGAGCACTGCTTCCTCATGTTCATTGAAATATAAGAAATCATGTCTTCCAGGTCACATAGATGCAGACCCAGCTTTTATGGTCTCACGACAAAGGAAGCCAAAGCTCATGACAACAACATATATTTCAAGTGCCCAACCTCAGAAGCCGTATTCCAAGAAGTCTTAGGCCAGCAGAGCTCTTTGTTTGTGGAGTGTTTACCCTGTCCTTTACTTTTGGAAACGCCTCTACCACCTCCAAGGTTGTGAACTCCCGAGCATATTCCATTAAATATATGTATTCATAGATTTTCACACTTTTCTACTATAATTGTGTCTTACTTGGGTGAAGGTAATGTCAAGGCATTGTTCTGGATGTGAGTGGGAAGATTTTTGTGTAGCACATATTTACACACACACTGGATTCATTTTTCAATTTTTATTTTGAAATACTGAATCCCTGACACTAACCCATACCCTACTAGACTCTGAATTATGATCCTAATATGATGGTGAAAAATAACCCAAAAAGAATAGAATACAAGCAGTTCAGAGGAGGCATGGTGTATAGTTGGAATTGCCTTTTGCATTATATTTTGTAGGAGTTATAAATCTAGTCAATTTTTTGTTGAAATAGTTCTACATGTGTTTTTAAAATTAACAAATATATGAATCCCTGTCTCCCTTTCTCTGTAGCCTATTCAGCACATGTATTTTTATATGCACATATAGTATCCTACCTGATATCACTCGTATACACTTGTGAGGTGGCTGAATTTGCAGATGCAAATTGAGAGAAGAGATCACTCCTCCTAAACGCTGTTGGAACTGAAAATTCAACCTATGGGTGAGCTTCCTAGTTGAATAACACTATTCATAATTTCATGTTCAGTAAAATTAATATTTTTCAGTCTGTTGATTATATATATTTCATGATAAATTTCTATTGGCATATATATCACTACTTTTTTTATTGGTTGCTCAAAACATTACAAAGCTCTTGACATATCATATTTCATACATTAGATTCAAGTGGGTTATGAACTCCCATTTTTACTCCAAATACAGATTGCAGAATCACATCAGTTAAACATCCATATTTTTACATAATGCCCTATTAGTTAATGTTGTATTCTGCTACCTCTCCTATACTCTACTATCCCCCCTCCCTTCTCTTCCCATCTTTTCTCTCTACCATACCTACTCTAATTCATTTCTCTCGTTTTTTATTTTCCCACAACCTCTTATATGTAATTTTGTGTAACAATAAGGGTCTCTCTCCATTACCATGCAATTTCCCTCTTCTCTCCCTTTCCCTCCCACCTCATGTTTCTGCTTAATGTTAATCTTTTCTTCATGCTCTTCCTCCCTGCTCTGTTCTTAGTTGCTCTCATTATATCAAAGAAGATATTTGGTATTTGTTTTTTAGGGATTGGCTAGCTTCACTAAGCATAATCTTCTCTATTGCCATGCATTTCCCTGCAAATTCCATGATTTTGTCATATTTTAGTGCTGCGTAATCCTCCATAGTATACAAAGGTCACATTTTTTTTATCCATTCATCTATTGAAGGGCATCTGGGTTGGTTCCACAGTGTAGCAATTGTGAATTGTGCTGCTATGAAAATCGATGTGGCAGTATCACTGTAGTACGCTCTTTTAAAGTCTTCAGGGAATAGTCCAAGAAGGGCAATAGCTGGGTCAAATGGTGCTTCCATTCCAAGCTTTCACAGGTGACTCCATACTCCTTTCCAAATTGGCTGCACCAGTTTCAGTCCCACGAGCAATGTACAAGAGTACCCTTTTCCTCACATCCTCGCCAGCACTTGTTGTTGTTTGACTTCATTATGGCTGCCAATCTCACTGGATTGAGATGGTATTTTAGGGTGGTTTTTATTTGCGTTTCTCTTACTGCTAGAAATGGAGAGCATTTTTTCATGTACTTGTTAATTGATTCTATGTCCTCCTCTGAGAAGTTTCTGTTCAGGTCCTTGGCCCATTGGGTTATTGGTTATATTATTGTCTAATTTTCTGAGTTCTTTGTATACTTTGTATACTCTAGATATTAGGGCTCCATGTGAAGGGTGAGGACTAAAAATTTGTTCCCATGATGTAGGCTCCATATTTACCTCTCTTATTGTTTCTCTTTCTGAGAAAAAAAAAATTCAGTTTAAGTAAGTCCCATTTCTTGATTCTTGTTATTAACTCTTGTTCTATGGGTGTCCTATTAAGGAATTTGGAGCCTGACCACACAATATGTAGATCTGAGCCAACTTTTTCTTCTATCAGACGCAGAGACTCTGATTTGAATCTAGCTCCTTGATCCACTTTGAGTTAACTTTTGTGCAGGGCGAGAGGAGGGGATTCAGTTTCATTTTGTTGCATATGGATTTACAGTTTACCCAACACCATTTGATGAAGATGCCATCCTTCCTCCATTGCAGGCCATTAGCTCTTTTATCAAATATAAGATAGTTGTAGCTTTTGGGATTAGTCGCTGTGTCCTCCATTCTGTACCATTGGTCCACCCGCCTGTTTTGGTACCAGTACCATGCTGTTTTTATTATAATTGCTCTGTAATATAGTTTGAAATCTGGTATTGCTATACTGCCTGATTCACACTTCCTGCTTAGAATTGCTTTTGCTATTCTGGGTCTTTTATTTTTCCATTTGAATTTCATAATTGCTTTATCTATTTCTACAAAAAATTCCTTTGGGATTTTGATTGGCATTGCATTAAACCTGTAGAGAACTTTTGGTAATATAGCCATATTGATGATGTTAGTTCTTCCTATCCATGAACGGGGTATATTTTTCCATCTTCTAAGATCTTATTCTATTTCTCTTTTTAGGGTTCTGTAGTTTGCATTATATAAATCTTTCACCTCTTTTGTTAGGTTGATTCCCAAGTATTTAATTATTTTGAGGAAATTGGGAATGCAGTGTTTTGACTCATTTTTGTTTCAGAAGTTTTGTCGCTAATATACAGAAATGCCTTCGATTTATGCATGTTGATTTTCTATCCTGCCACATTGCTGCATTCATTTATTAGTTCTAGTAGTTTTTTCTGTAGACCCTTTTGGGTCTTCTATGTATAGAATCATGTCATCTGCAAATAGTGATAAGTTAAGTTCTTCTTTTCCTATTTTTATGCATTTAATGTCTTTCATCTCTCTAATTGCTCTGGCCAGTTTTTCGAGAACTATATTGAATAGAAGTGGTGATAGAGGACATCCCTGTCTTGTTCCAGATTTTAAAGGGAATGCCTTCAATTTTTCTCCATTCAGAATGATGCTAACCTGAGGCTTAACATAGATAGCTTTTACAATGTCGAGGTAAGTTCCTGTTATCCCTAGTTTTTAAAATGTTTTGAACATAAAGAATGCTCTACTTTGTTGAATGTTTTTTCTGCGTCTATCGAGATGATCATATGGTTCTTATCTTTAAGTCCAATGATGTTGTGAATAACATTTATTAATTTCCATATATTGAACCAGCCTTGCATCCCAGGGATGAATCCTAGTTGATCATGGTGCACAATTTTTTTGATGTGCCTTTGTATCCAATTCGCCAGAATTTTAATGAGGATTTTTGCATCTAGGTTCATCAGAGATATTTGTCTGTAGTTTTCATTCTTTGAGGTGTCTTTGTCTGGTTTCAGAATCAGGGTGATGTTGTCCTCATAGAACGAATTTGGCAGAGCTCCCAGTTTTTCTATTTCCTGAATAACTTGAAAAGTAATGGTATTAATTCTTCTTTAAAGGTTTTGTAAAACTCTGCTGTATACCCATCAGGTCCTGGGCTTTTCTTGGTTGGTAGTCTTTTGATTGCTTCTTCTACTTCATCCATTGATATTGGTCTGTTTAAATTGTGTGTTCCCTTATGACTCAGTGTGGGCAAATCATATGACTTAAGAAATTTATCAATGTCTTCACTATTTTTTATTTTATTGGAATACAGGTTTCCAAATAATTTCTAATTTTCTTCTGTATTTATGTTGCATCTGTTGTGATATTGCCTTTTTCATCCCGTATGTTAGTAATTTGAGTTCTCTCTCTTCTTCTCTTCATTAGCATGGCTAAGGGTCTGTCGATCTTAATTATCTTTTTGAAGAACCAACTTTTAGTTTTGTTAATTTTTTCAATAGTTTCTTTTGTTTCAATTTCGCTCTGATTTTAATTATTTCTTGCCTTCTGCTACATTTGCTGTTGTTTTGCTCTTCCTTTTCTAGGGCTTTGAGATAAAGTGTGAGCTCATTTATTTGTTGTTTTTTTTTTTCTTTCTTTTTTTGAGGAATGACCTCCAGGAGATGAATTTACCTCTTAAAACTTCTTTCATTTTGTCCCATAGAATCTGATATGTTGTGTCTGTATTTTCATTTATCTCTAAGAATTTTTTGATTTCCTCCTTTATGTCTTCTGTAACCCATTGATCATTCAGTAACATATTGTTCATTTTGCATGTAATGTATGATTTTTTCTTTTTTCTTTTATCATTGGTTTCCAGTTTCATTCCATTATGATCACAAAAAATTTATGGTATTATCTCCACCCCTTTATATTTACTGAGGGTTGCCCTATGGCAAAACATATGGTCTATTTTTGAGAAGGATCCCTGTGCTGCTGAGAAAAAAGTATATCCACTTGATGATGGTTGATATATTCTATATATGTCACTTAAGTCTAGGGTATTGATTGTGATATTGAGTTCTATAGTTTCTTTATTCAACTTTTGTTTGGAGGATCTGTCCAATGGTGAGAGACGTGAGTTGAAGTCACCCATAATTATTGTACTGTGGTCTATTTGATTCTTGAACTTGAGGAGAATTTGTTTAATGAACGTCGCAGCACCATTATTTGCTGCGTGAATATTGATAATTGTTATGTCTTGTCAGTGAATGGTTTCTTTTAACAGTATATAATGTCCTTCCTTATCCCTTTTGATTAAATTAGTCTTGAGGTCGATTTTATTCTATAGGAGGATGGCCACCCCTGCTTGGTTACGAGGACTGTGTGCATGGTATAAATTTTTCCAATCTTTCACCTTCAGCTTGTGTATGTCTTTTCCATTCAGATGTGTCCCCTGGAGGCAACTTATTGTTGGATTTGTTTTTTTTAATTCAAGTTACAAGCCTATGTCACTTTATTGGAGAGTTTAAGCCATTAACGTTTAGAGTTACTATTAATATATGGTTTGTACTGCCACCCATATTTGCTTATATCTTTTTTTTAAATTAGTTTGTTTCTCCATGATTAGCTTTTCCCGCCCTCTGTCATTACTGAGGCACTTCCCACTGATGGTTTACATTGTTGATTTTCATTTCTTCCTCGTGTAGTGTTTTGCTCAAGATGCTTTCCAATGCTGGTTTTCTGGCTGCATATTCTTTTAGCTTTTGTTTATCATGAAATATTTTTATTTTGTTGTCTTACATTAAGCTTAATTTTGCTGGATACATAATTCTTGGTTGGCATCCATTGTCTTTCAGTGTTTGAAGTACGTTGTTCCAGGATCTTCTCACTTCCAGCATCTGTGATAAAAAAAAAAACATTGTTAACCTTTTTGTTTTACCCCTGATTGTAATCTGCCTCCTTTCTCTGGTAGGTTTTAATATTTTCTCTTTGTTTTGTATATTGGATATCTTCATAACAATGTGTCTTGGCATTGGTCTACTGTGATTTTGTGTGCTCAGTGTCCTGTAAGCATCTACAATTTGTTTATCTGTTTCCATTTTTATTTTTGGAAAGTTTTCTCTAATTATTTCATTCAGCAAGTTACTCATTCCCTTGGTTTGAATCTCTGTACCTTCCTCTTTCGGGATGACTCATAAGTTTGTTTTTTTAATGTTATCCCATATCTCTTGGATGTTTTCTCATAATTTTTTACAGCATTTCTTTCTTGGATAGAGTTTTTTCAAGATGATATATTTTGTCTTCATTATCTGACATTCTGACTTCTACTTGCTCCACTCTGTTAGTGATACTCTCAATTGAGTTTTTAATTTGGTTTATCATTTCCTTCATTTTTAGAATTATTGTTTGATTTTTCTAATAATCTCTATCTCCTGATAAAGATGCTTAATTTCTTATTTTATCTGTTTATGTAATTCATTTTCAATGCGTTCTTTCACTGTTTGTTTTTGTTGTCTCTTTTCCTCTTTAATGTTCCATTACATCTGTCTAAGGTATTCCTTGAGTTCTTTATATGACCATTTTTCTGATGACTCCAGATGCTCTTGAATATTTAGGCTGTCTTCATTGTTTGTACTTTTTTTCTTCCTTGCTTTTTTATGCTGCTCATGTTACTTCTTGTTCTGTTTGACTACTGAGTTACTGCTTACTCTTATAAATTTATTTGATGCTTGGAAGGAAAGATATTAGAAGGGAAGGGAAGAAGTCACTAAAGAGAATGAGAGTATCCAGGTAGAATTCAAGGAAGGGGTATAATAAAATTGAAAAGAAATGAAAAGACAAAAGAAAAAAATAGAAAATAAAGAAAGAAAATTTTAAGTAATAATGATAATTAAAAAATGAAAATTAAAATTTAAAATAATAATAATAATAATGAAATAAAAAATTAAAAAAATAAAAAACATTAAAAAAGTTAAAGAACAACAACAAAAATGAAAATGAAAGAAAAAGAAAAACATACAAATAATATAATAATAATAATACATGCAGTACTAGAGTTCAATTAACTTCTCTTCCAGTAGGTGGAGCTGTGTGCACTGGGCCAAGCTTCTCCTCTAAATAAGTGGGAACAAATCACTGTGCAGCAGCTCTTCCTCCCAGACTCGGCGGGTCTCCAATCCTGAGTGCCTAGGGCCTTCTCTTGTGCTTCCTCAAGCCAGGCCCCGCTCACCTTTGACGCTCACCACAATACTGGTTACACACCAGGCCTCTGCTCCTGGTAGCCCTGTTTTAATGAACGCCTGGGCACACTCTCCCTGTTTGCCTCCCTCAGACCCTAAGTTTGTAGAGCTTTGTCCTGAGAACCGCCAGCGAATTTTCCTGTCTTCCGGGAGCCATGCCCCTGGTAGGTGGTGTTAGAGACCTCAATTGTCAGCACTGGTGGGAGTGGTAGCCGGGAATTCCAGGCCGCAAGTCCCGAGCCAATCCTGTTTCCCTAGGTCTGGCTATCGTGATCCTGGGAGAGCTGGGAGGGGCCCTTGAGGTTTCCCCGTGGTGTTGAGAGAGATGGCAATGGGATTACACACTTGTCGCGTTGGTTTCAATGAAGTTATCTCCTCCGCCTGTAATGTCAGTTCTATGCCATGGTGGTATCCCATTAAAATGGTGACCGTTTGTTCCCTTTGCTGGGTGACCAATGCAATGGGTGGGTCCTGACTATCTCTCCCAAGCCCCATTTCAATCCTGTGGCCACTGCCTATGAAGGCTCAGTTGTCTTTTAACTCTGTCAATTCAGAAAGCCCAACCAGTTATTTCAGCAGGAATGTTAGTGCTGAGTCACAAAAACCAGACGAATCTAAGCTTGAATGCAGCCAATCCGGGCTCTGTGTGTGTTCTGAGGGGCCCAGACTGTTCGCCCCAGATTCACAACAGGTCAACATTGCCTAGTGATTCTGAGCAAACAGCATTTAGACAGTTTATGACTTCCTATGCCCGTGCAGCTGAAGAGATCAGAGACTTGATTTCTCCATGCCTGCCTTCATAATGGATCTCCTGTATTGCTACTTTTTAATATCTGTGCATGTGCGTGTTTGTATATATATATATATATATATATATATATATATATATATATATACACACTCTTCAGATTTTTCAAAATATGAAATATATGTGTCTTATTATACACTCCCTAAATTCATTCATATTCATATCTGTGGATTTATAATCAACTTTCCACAAGATTATTCTCATAATAATCATCCACCTGCAATACATATTGTTTCCTAGTACTGAAAACTAAATTCAGTGAATGGTGCATACAAACCCTATTATTTCTACATTTACTTAGCCAGTTTAAAATCAATGCAAGTAGATTCCTAGGGGACATGATGTGTATTTTGACTTTCATTTTTATTCAACACTTGTACGTTACTATGTCTTCAGTTTATCCACATCATAGGATATATATTTCAGTCACAAATTAGAAAATTTATAGGCATTTGTTTCACGATCAATCACTTCCTGATTCAGAACACATGCATTCCTCCATGTTTCTTGACTGGTCTTTTCATGAGACTTCTTTCCAAACACATTACTTTCGTTTAACATCATCACTTATAAAGCAAAACTCAAACACCATTCATCATAAATCATAATCCTAATATTACCATTAGATATATAACTGGTTGGAATGAATGATTGTATATCAATATAAGATTTCTTATATATTTTCACATGTCATTTCAATCCATTATTTAAAGTGGAATCAGTTATGTTATTTATTCATAGTATGGTCTATTCATGCATTATCTCTATATTCATAGACAGAGGTTACACCTCTTTGTGCCCCTAATACTAATGTATGCGTCTTCAAATTATTGCTCCCAGAAATGGTGAAAGAAATACTCATGTCACCTGATCTACATATACATTTTATCACAGTAATATTCTGAACAACAAACAAATAAAATATCACACTTATGATTGTACCAAAGCCTAAAAGGAAAGTGAATGTTGATAACTAATAGCATCCATGTCCAGGTTGCCTAATGCTCTCAAATGTCATTCCCATTCATGACGACATATTTGTTTTTTCCTATGATTATATATTCAAACTCAAGCCTGTTGAAAATGTCTAATCCTATCCGTCACTTTATACTTTGCCTGATTTAGTAATGTCTCTATTGACACCTGCTTTCCTACATATTTTCCCCAGTTCATCATTTTGGCTTACTCTTCACATGTGCTGACATTTACATTCACTCTCTAAACAAAACCCTATTGCTAAAGAAGCTTTTTTTCCAAATCATATACTCACTCTTCTTCCTAAACCTACTGACTATCTCCCTAATCCTACCAACTATCCCTTTTTGACTGGATGTTCTCTTCTACATTCAATCATCCAAGGTACAAGGTCCTATGCCATTGTATTTCGATTTAACTGAGACAATTGTACAGAACATTATTCAACACTAAGTATCCAAACCAAGGGCCCAATGCCATTCTGGGCTTCAAATCTTTCTTAGATTCCCGTTTTTATACATATATTTCACCTATATATTCTTATAAATATCACAGGTTCCCAATCCCATTATTCATCCTGCAGAATGATTCCTAACCCAAATCGAAAATATTATTAACCCTAACCATACACTAACTTTGCAGGAGAGCAGGAACAGTGTGGGTATTAAACTACAGGAATCTAGGGGATCTTCACCTGCTGAGAAACTCAAATGTTCATGCAGAAATAATCCCTGGTGAAGATGAAGGCAGCTATGAAGTACCTCAGAAAGCAAAAGTCAACTTCCATGGCAATCATCCTGGTCAGGATGAAGGGTTGTGTCTGAATCATTCTCTCTCTTCTTAATGTATAGAACATGGACCAAACCAGTCCTGTGTGGAAGCTTTTCCCGGGTGCTTATGGTTGATATAACATTCTAACTAGAGAAAGTGCCACATGAAAATCGGGGCAGCCTCCACCTCATGGTACTTTTGGAAGCAAAAAGTGGTTGCCAAGGCAGTGACATCATTCAGATCCTGAAGAAAGTGATCTCACCTCACTTCCTTGGTGATGGAACTCTCTGAACTTGGGATCCAGGAAGCCAGGCACCCAGAGACAGTCCCTGTTCTAGTCCCAGTGGTCTCACATGTTTGGAATTACCAAGGACAGAGTCAGTCTTTCTTGGTACCTACAGATGTGAGGATGTCCAAATGCCAGGAAACCTCTGAAGAGGGGCTTTCCCTGAGAAAGCAGGTAGTGGATCATTTTCTGAGAATAGGTAGGAAAGGCGGTTTGTTTGGTATGGTGTGGAATATTTCTATTAAGTCCTTTGACAAGGTGAGTGTTTCTATGTGTGTGTATCCCACTGAGTCCATTGTTGTAGACATTAGAAAAGACAATGCATCAATGGATGTGTCCTGTCTAGTAGAAAGCTTCCCAGCATTCATCCTGCCCAATTCATGAGTGGACTCTGGCTTGCCTTATGGATGGGCAACACCTACAAGCTTCCTAATTTCCTGTTTTCTCTCTCAATTCAGCCCACTCTCCAGAATAGTATCATGGTTTTGTGTCCAAGATTTGTACCACCTCCAAGATCTGTGACATGGCTATGTACTGGATAGCTGAAGGAAATGGCTAGCATCTCAGAAATCTCAGATATCTGTTGACCAGGAAAGTCTCAGTGGAGAAACCCTGCTTTGGTCCTTTTGCTTAACTATTGTTCTGTTGAATGTCAGGAAGTTTTTTGCCTCAAGCCACCACTTTGTGAACCCTGAAGAAAACAGTTTTCAAATGGAAATGAATGGGCATCACCTGTGGCTCTTTGCTTAATTGCTTAGGATTGGGATATGTCTGAATCAGCCTGTTGGCCCTGTGTGACGCTGTGGCTTAGATTCTCATCACCTGATGGATCTAAAGATAGATCCCATGCGTGCATCCAAAACCAAAATGGCAAAAAGATCAGATATTGTTGATGAACTCTCTTGCCTTCCTCTGGTAGGTTCCAGATATCCATCAAGTGAGAATAGGGATTCTTTGGGTCAAATGAGTTCTTCAAAGCCCTGCAGAGGCTAGGCCATAGGTGCTTGATTATCATGACTCCAATTCACTTAAAGAATCTAAACCCCAAAGCTAGAAGGCCTCAAGTTGGAGAAGCCAAGCAATATTAAAGGTAGGCCTATTTGATTACTCCTGGTTCACAGGAAGAGAGTCCAGGCCACCCTTACTTTAGGCGAATGCGGTGCAAGGAGCTTATTTTGGACACTGTCGTGGGCTGCGTCCCTTATGGAAACCTCCAGCCAGAGGATATAATGAGTGTCTATATGGAAGAAGATGAGGGCCATGTGAGAGTGTTTTGGTTTTAATTGTGGACATTTGTCTGGCGGTTGGAAGAGATCACTGGGTCCACCTAGGCTTGCACTCTGGTGTGATTCCCCTTAGAGACTGAGTTCTTTTACTGATCTCAGAGAATTATTGCCAGGAATTGTGTTGGAATTTTAGATGGCCATGCATGAGAGTTGCCCTTGGAAAGTGACATCTAGGCCCTAGTTGACTTTCCACAGAGCACAGGGAATCTCAGCCAGGATAACACATGATATTATTCTTAAAGATTTGGCAGCCATATTTGAGAGTCAAAACACACATGGACCATACTTTGTAGACCTCAATGGGCCTGGCTTAATCTGACTTTTGGCCACTTTTGGAAGCCTTGCCTGTAAGAATTCTCCAGAGTTTTCATTTAATGGTTTCTGAGTGAATTGAAATCCACAGTGCCTCCAACTTCATCCTTGAAAATTGGCTATATCAATATCATGAAATTTTTGAAATTCCCATGACCGGGTAGCACTGGAGAACATTTGGATGTCCTCTTGGTGATCATGAGTATACAGGACAGTGCCTTGATTGACTGGGTTTTATGAAAATGGTGTAGAACAGAGATTCCAGTAAGTTGGATCTTGCTGAGTAGTTGTTCTAGAGCAGTGGTTGGCAGGTGTGTGATAAAACATCTGTGGTGGGGGCATGTGGATCTGCCATTGGCTTCCAAATGGATTGTGACTGACATTTTGCAGTCAGTAGAACCTTATATGTAAAAGCATATTGTTATATGGAGAGGTTTCAGGGCAATGTTTAGAATCAGGATGCTATGGTCAATAGGGCAAGTTATGTGGGATAGAAGCCTGGTTGGTGCATTCTCCTGCAGAACTCGACACACCACACTTGACAGAACTCACTTCAGCACTGTGTCCCAGGTGAACCCTTGTATTTAATGAAGCAAATACCAAACTCCCAGTGCAGCAGCAAGAAACACCACGAAAGTGGAGGATGACCAAATGAATTTACAGTCCACACGGGGAGACACCTAGAATCCAGTGGCCACAGTATACCTACAAATAGAAAATTCAGCACTGCTGCCTCATGTTTATTGGAAAATAAGAAACCATGTCATCCAGGTCACATAGATGCAGAACCAGATTTGATGGTCTCACTACATATGAAGCTAATGCTTCTGACAACAGCATATATTTCATTGCCCAACCTCACAGGCAGTTTCTTCAGATGTTAGGCTGGCAGAAATTCATGTTTTTGGAGTGATTACCCTGTCCCTTACTTTTGGAAACTCCTCTACCAACTCCAAATTTGTGAACTTCTGAGAATTTTCCATTCCACATATGTATTCACAGATTTTCTAAATGTTCTCCTCTAAATGTGTCTTATGTACGGCGAAGGTAATGTCAAGGCATTATTCTGAATGAGAGTGGGAAGATTTTTGTGTAGCACATATTTGCATACACATTGGATACATTTTCCAATTTTCCATTCGAAATACTGAATCCCTGACACTAACACATGCCCTACTAGACTTTGACTTCTTATCCTAATTTGATGGAGAATAATAACCCAAACAGAATACAAATACAAGAGGTTCACAGGAGGCATGGTGTATAATTGGACTTGCCTTTCGTATGATAAATTGTAGGTGTTATAAATCTAGCGAATTTTAATTGAAATAGTTCTCCATGTGTTTTCAAAGTTAACAAATATGTGAATAACTGTCTCCCTTTCTCTGTAGCCTATTCATCACATGTATTTTTATAAGCACATACAGAATTCTACCTGGTATCAGTCGTACATTTGGTGAGGTGGCTGGCTTGGCAGATACAAATTGTGAGAAGAGATCACTCCTACTTAACGCTGTTGGAACTGAAAATTCAACATATGGGTGAGCTTTTTATTTAAACAACATGAATCCATGTACATTTAAATGAATATTTTTGGATCTGTGGATGATATATATTTCATGGTGAATTTCAATTCACATACATAATGCTACTTTTTAATGTCTGTGTGTGTGTGTGTCTGTGTGTATATATATATATATATATATATATATATATATATATATATATATATTCACTCTCCAGATTTTTCAAAATATTTAGTATATTTTTCTTTTTATACCCTCCCTAAATTCATTCATATTCATGTATGTGGATTTATAATCAACTTTTCACAAGATTATTCTCAGAAATATTCCTCCACCTGAAATACATATTTTTTTCCTTCTACTGAAAACTAACTTTGGGGGATCACATGATGGCGGCGAATGGAGTGCATTACCCCCATGTACCACGTCACTGTGCGGGAAAATGACGAGTTAGAACGGCTAAAACCTATCTTGTTAGGAATTTCCAGCAAATTTGGGGTGCTCCAAAACCTAGTGGACATATATCCATCTCACGAGGATCAGCTACGGGGGCTCAAACGCGAGTGATTTTTCCGCACGGAGGGTCATGCTGCTTATTCAGCAAATTGCCCTGCAGCTAGAGTGTGTGGCGCGCACTGGGAAAAGACGAAATAGCATCGCAAATATACAGTGGTGCGGATTCTATGGGCTCCTGCCCGCTATGCAATTACTGTGCTCAGTGCTGAATTCTGGGATTGAGACGGGGATGGATGTGGTCCAATTCCCTTCTCCATACCGGTCAGACCACAGAGGAAGCCAGCGTCCACCATCTTGAAGAGCTGACGTCACCATCCCTGTTTTCGACTGATCGCAGCTCATTCAGCTATAGAACAGGTAATTTCAGGATTCCATTCACCTTTACTTCGCAGACAAATTACTCAGGCTCAGTGCTAAAGAACCCGCAGAAACTGCGTCTTGGAGCCAGCTCCTATTAGAACATACACTGAGCCCAGAGCGGCCAAATTTGGCCTCCCTGAACTGATCTGGCCCAGGGCTCAAGAACCCGTGGAAACTGCTTCCCGGTCCGGGTCTTGCTGAATAATGTGGAGGTAAATATCAACCGAGCCTTCATAGGCAGTGGCAACAGGATTGAGACGAGGCTTGTGAGGGCAAGTCAGGACTCACCCATTGCTTTGGTCACCCAGCAAAGGGAACGAAATGCTGCCTTTTGCATGGGATACCAACATGGCAGAGATCTGATGTCATCAGAAAGCAGCGGAGGAGATAACTTCATTAATACCAGCGGTGACAGAAACAGTTGGTCTCCTGGTAAAGAAAGTGAGTCAGAAATACTCGAGTCTCTCTCACTTTGTCATCAAGCCAGAGGGGCAGAGCAGAGCCGCTGCCCATGCCTGGAACAGGCCCAGCGACACACCTGCATGATACTCACTTCACTCCAATTGGAATAGAGGCAGAGGAGAGCCACCACAGGTGCCCAGAACAGGCCTAGCGACCAGCAGGCATGGTAGTCACGTCACCTCAATTGGAGTAATTGCAGAGCAGAGCCTTCTCCAGCACCTAGTACAATCCAAGTGGCCCACCGGCATGGTAGTCACATAACCCCAATAGGAGTAGGCGCAGAGCAGAGTCTTTGCCCATGGTGCCCGGAACAGGCCCAGCAAACTGCCGGCTTCGTAGTCACGACACCCCAATTGGAGTAGCAGCAGAGCAGAGCCACCACCCGCGCCCTCAAGGTAGACAAATCTGCACCCGACCAGCAGAAGAGGCCCAGCGGCCAGCCAGCGCGGCAGACACTTCACCCCATTTGGAGTAGGGGCAGAGCAGATCCATCGCCCATGCCCGTAAGGTAGGCAGACCTGCGACCGACGGCAGAACAGGCCCACCCACCCGCCGGCATGGTAGTCACGTCACCCCAATTGGAGTAGGGGCAGAGCAGAGCCGCCGCCCGTGCCTCTAAGGTAGGCAGACCTGAGACCGACTGGCAGAACACCCCAGGGGTCCATGGGTGTGGTACACACGTCACACCAATTAGAGGAGGGGCTTAGCAGAGCCGCTTCCCGCGCCTGCAGGGTAGGCAGACCTGCGACCGATCAGGAGAACAGGCCCAGCGGCCCATCAGCATGGTAGATAGATCACCCCAATTGGAAGAGCACAACAGCCACACCCCGCACCTGCAAGGAAGACTTTTCAAATATACAAGAGCAATATAAATATATAGGGGGAAAATTTCAAAATCACAACAGTTTCACCAAGCAGAAAGAAACGCGAGCCGTTTGAAAAGACAAAGAAAAAAGGACCACAAGCAATGCAGGTCAACACAACTTTAGAAGAGGTAATAGCTGCAGCAGATGGAATGTCAGATAAAAAACTCAGGATATACATGCTTCAGATAATCTGGAGTCTCAAGGAAGACATTAGACAGCAAAATCAGACAATGAAAGATCACTTCGACAATGAATTACACAAACAAATCCAAGAAGCAAAAGATCAATTATACAGGGAGATAGAAGTTGTAAAAAATGACAAACAGAAATCCTAGAAATGCAGGAAGCAATAAAACAACTTAAAAACTCAATTGAGAACACTACCATCAGAGTAGAACACTTAGAAGATAGAACATCAGACAATGAAGACAAAGTATTTCAACTTGAAAAGAACATAGACAGCTCAGCAAGACTGTTAAGAAACCATGAACAGAACATCCGTGAAATATGGGATAACATAAAGAGACCAAACTTAAGAGTCATTGGGATACAGGAAGGTATAGAGGTCCAAACCAAAAGAATGAGCAATGTATTTAATGAAATAATACGAGAAAACTTCCCAGACTTGAAGAATGAGACAGACTCCCAAGTCCTAGAAGCCAACAGGACGCCGAATGTGCAAAATCATAAGAGATCCACACCTAGACGCATTATAATGAAGATACCCAACGTACAGAATAAAGAGAGAATTTTAAAAGCTACAATTGAAAGGAAGCAGATTACATTTAGGGGTAAAGCAATCAGGATAACAGCTGATATTTCAACACAGACTCTGAAAGCTAGAAGATCCTTGAAATATATGTTTTTGTCAGGAGCTTTAGCTTCATTTCTAGTGAAAGCATCAAAGCTGTGTCTGCATCTATGTAACCTGGAGAACATGGTTTCTTATTTTCCAAAAGACATGAGGTGGCAGTGCTGAATTCACTCTTTGTAGGTAAACTGTGGCCACTGAAGGCTAAGTGTCTCCCCGTGTGGACTGTGAAGCCATTTGTTCATCCTCCACTTTTCATGGTGTTTCTTGCCGCTGCACTGGGAGTTTGGTATTTGTTTCACTAAATAAAATGAGTTCAACTGAGACCCAGTGCTGGAGGGAGTTCTGTCATGTATGGTGGGTCAGGGTCTGCAGGAGAATTCACCAACCAGGATTCTATCCCACATAGATTGCCCCCTTGATCATAGCAACCTGATTCTGAACATTGCCCTGAAAATCTTCATATAAAAAGATGCCTTTACATGGAGAGGTTTCAGACATATAAGGTTCTGCTGGATGCATCATGTCAGTCTCAAGCCCTTTGGAAGTAATGGCAGATCCACATGGCCCCACAAGAGATGTTTTATCACACACCTGCACACCACCTGCACACACACCACTATTCAGTAGGCTACAAGTTACTGGCATTTCTGTTCTACACCATTTTCATGAAACCCAGACAATCAAGGCACTATCTGGTACACTCATGATGAGCAAAAGGACATCAAAGGTTCTCCAGTGCCACCTGGTCATTGGAATGGCAAAAAATTCATGGTATTTATGTAGCCACTTTTCAAGGATGAAGTTGGAAGCACTGTGGGTTTCAATTCATTCAGGAACCATTAAATGGTGAGGAAGCTCATTTCAATAAAAGATCTGGAGAACTCTCACAGGCAATTTTTCACAAGGAGTGAGCTAGATCTCAGTTTAGAAGGGCGAATCTCATTAGTGGCCTATTCCACTGCCACACAAATGACCGCAATTGAAACCAAAACACTCCCACATGACCCTCATCTTCTGCCATAGAGACACTCATCATAACCTCTTGCTGCAGGTTTTCATGAGGGATGCAGCCCAAGACAGTGTCCAAAATAAGCTCACTTACCCCTCAATTGCCTAAAGTCAGGGTGGCCTGGACACCCTTCCTGTGAACCAGGAGTGATCAAATAGGCCTGCCCTTAATACTGCTCTGCTTCTCCATTTTGACTGTACTGATTGTTGAGTATAAATTCTTTGTGTGAATTGGAGTCATGAGAAAATCCAAGCACCTATGCATTAGCCTCTTCAGGGCTTTGAAAAACTCATTTGACCCAAATGATATCTATTCTCACTTGATAGAGGTCAGGACTTACAGAGGAAGGCAAGAGACTTCATCCACATTGACTGCTCTTATGGCCATTTTGGTTTTGGATTCAGAGATGGGATCTTTCTGTAGATCTGTCAGGTGCCGAGAATCTAAGCCCCAGCCTCACATAGGGCCAAGGGGCTGATTCAGACACATCCCTTTTGAAGCAATTAAGCAAACAGCCACAGGTGATGCCCATTCATTTTCATTTGAAAACTGTTTTCTTCAGGCTTTACAAAGGGGTTGCCTGAGGCAAAGAAATTCCTGACATTCAGGGCAACAGAACAAAAGGTTAGCAAAAGGCAGAAAGCAGGGTTTCTCCACTGAGACTTTACTGGTCACACTGATATCTGAGTTTTCTGAGATGCTCCCATTGCCTTCAGCTATCCAGTACATGGCCATGTAACAAAGCTTGGAGGCGGTACATATCTTGGACACCAAACCATGAGACTATTCCGGAGAGTGGCCAGAATTCAGGAAGAAAACTGGAGCTTAGGAAGATAGTAGGTGTTGTCCATTCATAAGGCAAGCTGCAGTCCATTCATCAATTGCGCAGGATGAATGCTGGGTAGCTTTCTACTAGACAGGGCACTTCCATTGATGCATTCTCTTTTCAAATGTCAACAACCACGGACACAGTGGGATACACTTTTAGAAACCCTCGCCATGTCAAACGACTTTCTAGAAACAATCCACTCAAAAACAAACAATCCACCATCCCTACCTATTCTCAGAACATGAGACAAAACCACAAACTCACACCCACACCCACAAAGCACCTCCTTCCCAGAAGTAGGTCTTTGATTATCCGGAGTTTCCTCTGACTGGTGGGCCATACCATGTTCCCCCGAAATGGCCTGTACTTTCTCAGATTTGGTGTCTTTGCCAGAACAACTACCTGCTTTCTCAGGAAACACCTGTCTTCATAGCTTTCCTGGCATTTGGCCATCCTCACATCAGTTGGTACCAATAAAGACTGACTCTGTCCTTGGTAAATCCAATCAAGTGTGCCAACTGGGACTGGCACTGGCTCTGGGGGCCTAGCTTCCTGGTTCCCAAGTTAAGAGAGTTCCACTACAAAGGAAGTGAGGTGAGGTCACTTTTTTCAGGAACTGAATGAGGTCACTGCCTTGGCAACTACTTTGCCCTAACAGTTGCTTCCAAGGGTCCCATGAGATGGATGCTGCCCCAATTCCTGTGACATTTTTACAAGTTAGAATGGTATATCAACCATAGTCACCCAGGAACAGCTCTCCACACAGGCTTGGTTTGGTCCATCTTCTCTACATTAAGAAGAGAGAGGCTCATTCAGACACAACCCTTCATCCTGACCAGGCTGTTTGCCATGGAAGATGACCTTTGCTCTCTCAGGTCCTTCATACCTGCCTACATGTTTTCCAGGGATAATTTCTGCATGGACCATTGAGGTTCTAAGTAGGTGGAAGATCCCCTCCATCCCTGCATTGTAAGACCAACTCTGTTCCAGCTCTTCTGTAATGTTATATTGAGGGAACAGTGTATGGTTATGCTTAATAACCAGTTCGATTTGGGTTAGGAATCATTCTACGGGATGTATAATGGTATTGGGTAACTGCAATACTTACAAGAATATATAGGTGAAATATAAGTATGAAAACAGAAATCCAGGTAAGATTTGAAGTCCAGAAAGTCATTGGGTCCTTGATTGGATTACTTAGCTTGAATTACGTTCTGCACAGGTATCTCAGATAAATTGATATACAATGGCATAGGAACTTGTACCTTGGATGATTGAATGTAGAAGAGAACATCCCCTCAAACAGAGATAGTCAGTAGGATTAGGAAGATAGTCGGTAAGTATCGGAAGAACAATGAGTATAGGATTTGGACCAAAAGTTATTTAGCAATAGGGTTTCGGTTAGAGAGTGAATTTCAATAACAGCACATGTGAAGGGTCTCTAACAATGATGAAGTGGGGAAAATATGTAGGAATGCAGATATCAATAGAGACATTAGGAAATCAGGCAAAGTATAAAGTGAGTGATAGGATTAGATATTTTCAACAGGGTTGAGGTTAAACATATAATCTTAGGAAGAAACAAATATGTAGTCACCAATCGGATTGACATTTGAGAGCATAAGGCACCCTGGACATGGATGTTTTTAGTAATCCATGTTCACTTTCTATTTAGGATTTTGTAGAATCATAAGTGTGACCTTTGAATTTTGTGTCTAGAATATTACTGTGATGAAATGTATATGTAGATCAGGTGACATGAGTATTTCTTCCACCATTTCTGGAAGCAATATTTTGAAGATGTATAAATTTGTATTGGGGCTACAAAAAGGTGCACCCTGTGTCTATGAATACAGAGGAAATGCATGAATAGACCATACTGTGAATAAATAATAAAACTGGTTTCAACTTGAAATAATAGATTGAAATAAATTTGAAAACAAATAAGAAATCTTATATTAATTTACAATCATTCATTCCAACCCATTATACATCTAATGGAAATATGAGGATTTTGGTTTATCATGAAAAGTGTGTGACTTTGCTTCAAATTGATTATGAAAATCGAAAATAATTTGTTTGGAAAGAAGTCTCATGAAAAGACCAGTCAAGAAACCTGGAGGAATACATGTGTTCTGAAGCAGGAAGCGATTGAAAGTGAAACAAATGCCTATAAATTTGCGAAATTTTTGATGAAATATATGTCCTATGATGTCCATAAACTTAAGAAAGAGTAATGTACCACTGTGGAATAAAAACGAACGTCAAAATACACAACACGTCCAATAGAATTCTACATGCATTGATGTTAAACTGGTTCAGTTACTGTAGAAATATTAGGATTTGAAGGCACCAATCACTGTAGTTAGTTTTCAGTACTAGGAAACAAATATGTACTTCAGGTGGATGAATATTTCTGAGAATAATCTTGTGAAAATTTTATTATAAATCCACATACATGAACATGAATGAATTTTGGGACTCTAAATAAGACACAAATATTTCATATTTTGAAAAATATGGAGACTATATATATATATATATATATATATATATATATATATATATATATACACACACACACACACACACACAAAACACACACACAGACTTTAAAATGTAGTAATATATGCCAATCGAAATCCATCATGAAATATATATCATCCACAAATGCAAAAATATATATTTTACAGAATATGGATTTATGTATAATTTTGTTCAACTAGGAAGCTCACCCATAGGTTGAATATTCAGTTCCAAAGCGTTTAGGAGGAGTGATCTCTTCTCACAATTTGTATTTGCTGAGGAAGCCACCTCACAAAAATGTAGGTGTGATACCAGGTAGCTTTCAGTATGTGCATATAAAAATACATATGTTGAATAGGCTACAGAGAAAGGGAGTCAGTAATACACATATTTTGAACTTTAAAAACACATGGAGAACTATTTAATTAAAAATTGACTAGATTTATAACACATAAACTTTATCATGTAAAAGGCAAGTCCAAATATACATCATGCCTCCTTTGAACTGCTTGTATTTATATTCTGTTTGTGTTATTTTTCTCCATCATATTAGGATTAGTAGCCAGAGTCAAGTAGGGTATGGGATAGTGTCAGGGATTCTGTATTTTGAATGGAAAATTGGAAATTGTATCAAATGTGTGTGCAAATATGTGCAACCCAAAACTTCCCACTCTGATCCAGAACAATGCCTTGACATTACCTTCGCTCCAAGGAAGACACAATTAGAGGAGAAGAGTTAGAAAATTTGTGAATACATGTCTGGAATGGAAAATGCTCAGGAGTTCACAAACTTCGAGATGGTAGAGGAGTTTCCAAAAGCAAGGGACATGGTAAACACAACACCAACATGGAGCTCTTCTGGCCTAAAGACTGTTTGAGAAACTGCATGTGAGATTGGGCACTTGAAATATAAGTTGTTGTCAGAAGTTTTAGCTTTCTTTCTAGTGAGACCATCAAAGATGGGTCTGCATCTATGTGACCTGGACGACATGTTTTCTTATTTTCCCATGAACATGGGGCAGCAGTGCTGAATTCTCTCTTTGTAGGTAAACTGTGGCCACTGGGGGCTTAGTGTCTCCCCGTGTCGCTGTGAAGACATTTGGTCATCCTCCACTTTTCGTGGTGTTTCTTGCTGCTGCACAGTGAGTTTGATATTTGCTTTACAAAATACAAGGAGTTCAACTGGGACACAGTGCTGCAGGGAGTTCTGTCACTTGTGGTGGGTTAGAGTCTGCAGGAGAATGCACCATCCAGGCTTCTATCACTCATTGCTTGCTACATTGCCCCCTTTTCCATTGCAACGCAATTCTGAACATTGCCCTGAAACCTCTCTATATAACAAGGTGCCTTTACATAAATGGGTCTGCTGGCTGCTGCAAGTCAATCACATGCTATTTGGAAGTCAATGGCAGATCCACATGGCCCCACCACAGATGTTTTGTCACACACCTGCCCACAACTGCTCAACGCGCACTACTCAGAAGGTTCCAACTTACTGGCATCTCTGTTCTATTCCATTTTCATGAAACCCAGTAAATCAAGGCCCAGTCTGGTACACTCATGATGAGCATCAGGAGATCTAACTGTTCTCCAGTGCCACCTGGTCATGGGAATTTTAAAAATTTCATGGTATTTATCTAGCCATTTTTCAAAGAGGAATTTGGAGCCACAGTGGGTTTCAATTCATTCATGAACCATTAAATGTTGTGGAAGCTCATTTCAATGAAAGATCTGGAGAACTCTCACAGGCAATGCTTCCCAAAGAGTGGCCTAAAGGTCACATGAGGCCAGGCCCATTGAGGTCTACAATGTGAGGTCCATGGGTGTTTTGACTCTCAAATATGCCTGCCAAGTCTTTCAGAATAAAATCCGGGTATATCCTGGCTGACATTCTCAGTGCTTTGTGGAAAGCCACCCTGGGCTTAGATCTCAGTTTCAAAGGGCAAGTCTAATGCGTGGCCTCCTAAAATCCCAACACAATTCATGTGAATACTTCTCTGAGGTCAGTTCCAGAACTCAGTCTCTAAGGTGAATCAAACCCGAGTTAAAGCCCAGGTGGACCCAGTCTTATCTTCCAACAGCCAAATAAATGACCACAATTAAATCCAAAACACTCCCACATTGCCCTCATCTTCTTCCATATAGACACTCATCATTACCTCTGGCTGGAGGTTTCCATGAGGGGTAAAGCACAAGACAGAGTCTGAAATAATCTAACTTGCCCTCATTTGCCTAAAGTCAGTGTGACCTGGACACCCTTCCTGTAAACAAGGAGTGATTTAATAGGCCTGCCACTAATACTGCTCTGCTTCTCCAATTTGAGGCCTACTGACTGTCATGTATAGATTCTTTATGTGATTTGGATTCATTAGAAAACCCAAGCACATATGGGCTAGCCTCTGCAGGGCTTTGAAGAACTCGATTAATTCAAAGGATCCCCAAATTCACTTGTTGGAGGTCAGAAACCTAACAGAGAAAGGCAATAAACTTCATCTACAATGACTGATTTTTTAGACATTTTGGTTTTGGATGAACACATGGGATCTTTCTTAAGATCCATTAGGCGCTGAATATCTAAGACACAGCCTCACACACGGCCAAGAGGCTGATTCACACACATATCTCTCAAAGCATTTTAGCAAACAGCCACAGGTGATGCCCATTCATTTCCATTTGAAAACTGTTTTCTTCAGGATTCACAAAGGGGTGGCCTGAGGCAAAGACCTTCCTGACATTCAGGGCAACAGAGGAATAGGGAAGCAAAAGGCCCAAAGCCGGTTTTCTCCACTGAGACTTTCCTTGTCACACTGATATCTGAGTTTTCTGAGATGCTCCCTTTCCTTTCAGCTATAGAATACATTGGCCATGTCACAGAGGTTGGAGGTGGTACATAACTTGGACAAAAAACCATGAGCCTACTCTGGAGAGTGGCCAGATTCAGAAAGAAAACAGGAACTTAGGAAGATAGTACGTGTTGCCCATTGATAAGGCAAGTCACAGTCCATTCATAAATTAGGCAGGATAAATGCTGGAATTCTTTCTACTAGACAGGACACATCCATAGATGAATTCTCTTTTCTAATGAATACAACCACGGACACAGAGAGTTACACAGATATAGAAACACTCACATTGTCAAAGGAATTACTAGACACAGTCCACTCCAAACCCAACAAACTGCCTTTCCTACTTATTCTCAGAACATGAGAAAAAACCACAAACTCACTCCCACACCCACAAAGACACCTCCTTCCCCCAAGTAATTCTGTGACTATCCTGAGTGTCGTCTGACTGGTAGGCCATACTATGTACCCCCAAATGGCCTGTCCTGTCTCAGATATGGTCTCCTTGGCCAAATCTGTGACGTTGTCAGGAGCCAGAAATGGGAAAGTACCTTTTTCTCAGGAAAGGCCCCTCTACAAAGCTCTCCTGGCATTTGGCCATCCTCACATCAGTAGGTTCCAGGAAACACTGATTCTGTCCTTGGTAAATCCAAACAAGTGACCTCAATGGGACTGGGACTGGGACTGGCTCTGGTTGCCTGGCTTCTGCACACAAGTTCAGAGAGTTCCATCACCAAGGAAGAGAGGTGAGATCACTTACTTCAGGTAGTGAATGAGGACACTGCCTTGGCAATCACTTTGTTCTAACAGTTGCTTCCAAGGGTCCCATGAGATAGAGGCTGCCCCTACTTCCTGTGACACTTTCACAAGTTAGAATGGTGAATCAACCATAGGCACCCAGGAACAGCTCTCCACACAGGCCTGGTTTGGTCCATTTTCTCTACATTGAGAACAGAGAGGCTCATTAAGATACAACCCTTCATCCTGACCAGGTTGTTTGCAATGGAAGATGAGTTTTGCTCTTTAAGGTCCTTCATAGCTGCCTATATCTTCTCCAGGGATCACATCTGCATGGACCTTTGAGTTTTTCAGCATATGGAATATCCCCTACATTCCTGTATTGTAAGACCAACACTGTCCCTGGTCTTTTGTTAAGTGAGATTGTGGGAACAGTGTATGTTTAGGGTTTAATAACATGTTTGATTTGGGTTAGGAATCATTCTGCTGGATGAATAATGGTATTGGGAATCTGTGATATTTATTAAAACATAGACATAAAATATAAGTATGAAAACAGAAATCTAGGTAAGATTTGAAGCTCAGAAGGGCATTGAGCTGTTGATTGTGATACTTAGCTTTGAATTATGTTCCGCATATATGTCTCAGATAAATCGATAATCAATGGCATAGGACCTTGTACCTTGGATGATTGAATGGAAAAGAGAACTTCCACTCAAACAGGGAAACTCAGTAAGATTAGGAAGATAGTCAGTAGCTTTCAAAGAAGAGTGAGTACAGGATTTGGACCAAAAATTCTTTATCAATAGGGTTTCGCTTAGAGAGTGAAAGTAAATATCATCACATGTGAAGAGCCACTCACATGGTGAACTGGGGAAAATATTTAGGAAAACAGACATCAATAGAGACATTAGGAAATCAGGCAAAGTATAGAGTGAGTGATAGGATTAGACATTATTAACTGCATTTAGGTTGAATATATAATTTTAGGAAGAAACAAATACGTAGTCACCAATAGGATTGATATTTGAGACTATTAGGCAAACTGGACCTGGATGTTTTTAGGAATCCATGTTCAGTTTCCATTTAGGCTTTGGTACAATCATAAGTGTGACTTTTGCTTTTTGTGTCCAGAATATTACTGTGATACAATGTATATGTAGATAAGGTGACCTGAGTATTTCTTCCACCATTTCTGGGAGCAATATTTTGAAGATGTATAAATTAGTATTCGGGGAACAAACAGGTGCACTCTTTGTCTTTGAATATGGAGAATATGCATGTATAGACCATACTGTGAATAAATAATATAACTGGTTCCAACTTCAAATAATGGATTGAATTGAAATGTGAAAATATACAGGAAATCTTATATTGATATACAACCATTCATTCCAACCCGTTTTACATCTAATGGTAATATGAGGATTATGGTTTATCATGAAGAGTGTGTGAGTTTTGCTTAAAATTGATTATGGAAATTGAAAATATTTTTTTTGGAAAAAAGTCTCATAAAAAGACCAGTCAAGAAACCTGGAGAAATACATGTGTTCTGAAGCAGGAAGTGACTGAAAGTGAAACAAATGCTTATAAATTTGTGAAATTGTAGATGAAATACATATCCTCTGATGTGCATTCACTGAAGGAATAGTAATGTACCAGTGTTGAGTAAAAATGAACGTCAAAATAAACATCATGTCCCATAGGAATCTTCTTGCATTGATGTTAAACTGAGTCAGTTAATGTAGAAATATTAGGATTTGAATGCACCATTCACTGAATTTAGTTTCCAGTCCTAAGAAACAAATATGTATTTCAGGTGGATGAATATTTCTGAGAATAATCTTGTGAAAATTTGATTATAATTCCACATACATGAACATGAATGAATTTGAAAATTTGATTATAATTCCACATACATGAACATGAATGAATTTTGGGACTGTACATAAGACACATCTATTTCATATTTTGAAATATATGGAGAGTGTGCATATATATATATATATACAAGAGTGTGTATACACACACACACACACACACAAAACAGACATTAAAAATTAGCAATATATATGCCAATTGAAATTCTTCATGAAATATATATCATCCACAGATCCAAAAATCTTCATTTTACTGAGCGTGGATTTATGTGTAATATTGTTTAACTAGGAAGCTCACCCATAGCTTAAATTTTCAGTTACAACATCGTTTAGAAGGAGTGATCTCTTCTCATAATTTGTATCTGCCAAGTCAGCAACCTCACAAAAATGTACGTGTGATACCAGGTAGGATTCTATATGTGCATATAAAAATACATGTGCTGAATATGCTACAGAGAAAGGGAGACAGGAATTCACATATTTGTCAACTTTAAAAACACATTGAGAGAGGGAGGGGCAGATCTGCCAATCACTCCTTCAAGGTAGGCGGACCTGCGACCAACCGGCTGAACAGGACCAGTGGCCCGCCACCGTGGAAAACACATCGCCCTGGTTGGGGGAGGGGCAATGCCGCCGGGCCTGCAAGGTAGGCAGACCTGTGACCCACAGCAGGACAGGCCCAGCAATCTGCAGAGGGGCAGAGACGCCCTCTGCGCCTGCAAGGTAGGTGGACCTGCAACCACCGACAGACCAGGCCTATGGCCCGCCAGCATGGTAGACACATCGTCCCGGTTGGGGGAGGGGCGGAGCAGCCACAGGCGCCTGCAAGGTAGACAGACCTGCAAGGGACAGACAAAACAGACCCAGTGGCCCGCGGATGGTCAAAGCTGCCGCCCACGCCTGCAAAGTAGCCCGACTTGCGACCCACTGGCAGAACAGGCCCAGTGCCTGCAGAGGGGCAGAGTTGCTGCTCGCACCTTCAAGGTAGGCAGACCAGCTACCGACTTACAGAACAGGCCCAGCAGCCTGCTGGTGTGGTAGGCACATTGTCCCAATTGTAGGAGGGGCAGAGCCACCACCCATGCCTGCGAGGGAGATTTTGAAACTATACAAGAGCAATATAAATATATAGGGGAAAAATTCAATAACACAACAGTTTCACCAAGCAGAAAGGAATATGAACAGTATGAAAAGACAAGGAAAGAAAGGACCATAAGCAATGCATGTAAAGTCAACGTTAGAAGAGGTAATATCTGCAGAAGATGGAATGTCAGATAAAGAACTCAGGATATACATGCTTCAGATGATCTGGAGTCTCAAGGAAGACATTAGAGAGCAAAATCAGACAATGAAAGATCACCTTGATAATGAATTACATAAAAAAAATCCAAGAAGCATAAGATCAACTATACAGGGAGATAAAGATTATAAAATCAAACAAACAGAAATCCTAGGAATGCAGGAATCAATAAACCAACTTAAAAACTCAATTGAGAATACTACCAGCAGAGTAGAACACTTAGAAGATAGAACATCAGACAATGAAGACCAATTATTTCAACTTGAAAAGAACACAGACAGCTCAGCAAGACTTTTAAGAAACCATGAGCAGAACATCCAAGAAATATGGGATAACATAAAAAGACCAAACATAAGAGTCATTGGGATACAGGAAGGTATAGAGGTCCAAACAAAAGGAATGAGCAATATATTCAATGAAATAAAGGAGAAAACTTCCCAGACTTGTAGAATGAGACAGAATCGCAAATCCTAGAAGCTTACAGGATGCCAAATGTGCAAAATCATAAGAGATCCACACCTAGACATATTATAATGAAGATGCCCAACATACAGAAAAAGGAGAGAATTTTAAAAGCTACAAGATAAAGGAAGCAGATTACATTTAGTGGTAAACCAATCAGGATAACAGCTGATCTTTCAACACAGATTCTGAAAGCTAGAAGATCCTGCAATAACATTTTTCAAACACTGAAAGAAAATGGGTTCCATCCAAGAATTGTGTATCCAGCGAAATTAAGCTTCAGGATAGAAGATGAAATTAAAACTTTCCACGATAAACAAAAGTTAAAAGAATTTGCAGCTAGAAAACGATTTCTTAAAAACATCCTTGGCAAAACATCACAGGAAGGGGAAATGGAAAATAACAATGAAAACCAACAGTGGGAGGTAGAGGAGTAAAGGGGGGAAAATAATCAAGGAGGAAAACAAACCATGTTTAGTAACATAAATATACAAATATGGCTGGAAGAACAACCCATATCTCAATAATAACCCTAAATGTTAATGGCTTAAACTCACCAATTAAGAGACACAGGCTAGTAGAATGGATCATAAAACAAGACCCAACAATATGCTGCCTACTGGAGACACATTTGTTAGGAAAAGATATACATAGACTGAAGGTGAAAAGTTGGGAAAAATCATATCACTCATATGGACTTCGGAAACAAGCAGAAGTGTCCATACTCATATCAAATAAAATAGATTTCAAGCCAAAGTTAATCAAAAGGGATAAAGAGGGACACTACATACTGCTCAAGGAAACCATACACCAACAAGACAAAACAATCATAAATATATATGCCCCAAACATTGGTGCAGCTATGTTCATCAAACAAATTCTTCTCAAGTTCAAGATTCTAATAAACCAATATACAATACTCATGGGAGACTCAAACACACCTCTCTCACTACTGGACTGATCTTCCAAACAAAAGTTGAATAATGAAACTATAGAACTCAATAACACAATTAATAACCCAGACTTATGATATATATATATATAGAATATACCACCCAACATCAAGCAGTTACACTTTTTTCTCAGCAGCACATGGATACTTCTCAAAAAATAAATCATATATTATGTCACAGAGCTACTCTTAGACAATATAAAGGAGTAGATATAATACCAGGCATCTTATCTGATCATAAGGAAATGAAACTGAAAATCAACAATGAAAGAAAGAAGGAAAAATCATGTATCACATGGAGAATGAAAAATAGGTTACTGAATGATCAATGGGTTATAGAAGACATCAAGGAGGAAATTAAAAAATTCTTAGAGATAAATGAAAACACAGACATTACATATCAGAATCTATGGGACACATTGAAAGCAGTTCTAAGAACAAAATTCATTGCTTGGATTTCATTCCTTAAAAAAAGGAAAAAAAAAAGACAAATAAATGATCTCATACTTCATCTCAGAATCCAAGAAAAAGAAGAGCAAAACAACAGCAAAAGAAGTAGAAGCCAAGAAATAATTAAAATCAGAGCTGAAATTAATGAAATCGAAACAAAGAAACAATTGAAAAAATTGACAAAACTAAAAGATGGTTCTTTGAAAAAATAAATAAAATCGACCGACCCTTAGCCAAGCTAACAAAGAAAAGAATAGGGAGAATTCAGTATCACAACAGATAGTTCAGAAATACAGAAGATAATCTGAAATTATTTTGAATTCTTATTCTTCAATAAAATAGAAGATAGTGAAGGCATCGATAAATTTCTCAAGTCATATAATCTGCCCAGATTGAGTCAGGAGGATATAGGCAACATAAACAGACCCATAACAATTGAGGAAATAGAATAAACCATCAAAAGACTACCAACTAAGAAAAGCCCAGGACCGGATGGGTATACAGCAGAGTTTTACAAAACCTTTAAAGAGGAACTAATACCATTACTTTTCAAGCTATTTCAGGAAAAATGCAAAAATCCTCAATGAAATTGTGGTGAATCGCATACAAAAACATATTAAAAAAATTGTGCACCATGATCAAGTAGAATTCATCCCTGGGATGCAAGGCTGGTTCAATATACAGAAATCAATAAATGTTATTCATCACATCAATAGACTTAAAAATAAGAACCATTTGATCATCTCGATAGATGCAGAAAAAGCATTCGACAATGTACAGCATCCCTTTATGTTCAAAACTCTGGAAAAACTAGGGATAACAGGAACATACCTCAATAATGTAAAAGCAATCTATGCTAAGCCTCAGGCTAGCATCATTCTGAATGGAGAAAAATTGAAGGCATTCCCTCTAAAATCTGGAAGAAGATAGGAATGCCCTCTCTCACTACTTCTGTTCAACATAGTTCTCGAAACACTGGCCAGAGCAATTAGAGAGTTTAAAGAAATCAAAGGCATAAAAATAGGAAAAGAAGAACATAAATTATCACTATTTGAAGATGACATGATTCTATACTTAGCAGACCCAAAAAGGTATACAAAGAAACTATTAGAGCTAATAAATGAATTCACCAAAGTGGCAGGATATAAAATCAATACGCATAAATCAGAGGCATTCCTGTATATCAGCAACAAATCCTCTGAAATAGAAATGAGGACAACCACTCCATTCAAAATATCCACACACACACACACACACAAAAAATACTTGATAATCAACCTAACAAAAGAGGTGAAAGACTTATAAAATGAAAACTACAGAACCCTAAAGAGAGAAATAGAAGAAGATCTTAGAAGATGGAAAAATATACTATGTTCATGGATAGGCAGAACTAACATCATCAAAATGGCAATATAACCAAAATTCTCTATATGTTAAATGCAATGCCAATCGGGTCTAAAAGCATGCAATGGAGGAAGGATAGCATCTTCAACAAATGGTTCTGGGAAAACTGGAAATTCATATGCAACAAAATGAAACTGAATCCATTTCTCTCGTCATGCACAAAAGTTAACTCAAAATGGATTAAGGAGCTTGATAGCAAATCAGAGACACTGCATCTGATACAAGAAAAAGTTGGCTATGATCTACATACTGTGGGGTTGGGCTCCTAATTCCTCAATAGGACACCCATAGCACACGAGTTAATAACTAGAATTAACAAATGGGACTTACTCAAACTAAAAAGTTTTTTCTAATCAAAAGAAAAAATAAGAGAGGTAAATAAGTAGTCTACATCCTGGGAACAAATCTTTACTCCTCACACTTCAGATAGAGCCCTAATATCCAGAGTATACAAAGAACTCAAAAAATTAAACAATAAGAAAACGAATAACCCAATCAACAAATGGTCCAAGGACCTGAACAGACACTTCTCAGATGAGGACATACAATCAATCAATAAGTACATGAAAAAATGCTCACCATCTCTTGCAGTCAGAAAAATGGAAAACAAACCCACCCTAAGATACCATCTCACTCCAGTATGATTGGCAGCCATTATGAAGTCAAACAACAAGTGCTGGCGAGGATGTGGGGAAAAGGGTACACCTGTACATTGCTGGTGGGACTGCAAATTGGTGCAGCCAATTTGAAAGAAGTATGGAGATTTCTTGGAAGCTAGGAATGGAACCACCATTTGACCCAGCTATTCCCCTTCTCAGTGTATTCCGTAAGACCTAAAAAGTGCATGCTGCATTGACACTGCTACATTGATGTTCATAGCAGCACAATTCAAAATAGCAAGAGTGTGGAACCAACTTAGATGCCCTTCAATAGACGAAGGAAAAAAATGTGGCATTTATACACAATGGAATAATACTCTGCATTAAAAAATGTCAAAATCATAGAATTTGCCGGGAAATAGATGGCATTAGAACAGATTATGCTAAGTGAAGCTAGCCAATCCCTAAAAAAAAAAAACAAATGCCAATAGTTTTATTTGATATAAAGAGAGTAACTAAGAACAGAGTTGGGAGGAAGAGCATGAGAAGAAAATTAACATTAAACGGGGGTGAGAGGTGGAAGAGAAAAGGAAAGAGAAGGAAAATTGCATGGAAATGGAAGGAGACCCTCATGGTTATACAAAATTACATACAAGAGGAAGTTAGGGGAAAGGGGGGAAAAAACCAAGGGGGAGAAATGAATTACAGTAGATGGAGTAGAGAGAGAAGATGGGACGGGAGGGGATGGGGGATAGTAGAGGATAGGAAAGACAGCCGACTACAACAGACACTACTATTGCAATACGTAAAACAGTGGATGTGTAACAGATGTGATGCTGAAACCTGTATATGGGGTAAAAATGGGAGTTCATAACCCACTTGAATCAAAGTGTGAAATATGATATGTCAAGCAATAGGTAAAGTTTTGAACAACCAACAATAAAAATTAAAGGAAAAAAACACATAGAGAACTATTTCAATGAAAAATGGACTAGATATATAACACCTACCCTTTATCATGCAAAAGGCAAGTCCAACTATACACCATGCTTCCTCTGAACGGCTTGTATTTCTATTCTGTTTGTGTTATTATTCTCCATCATAGTAGGATTAGTAGTCAGAGTCTAGTAGGGTATGGGTTAGTGTCAGGGATTCAGTATTTTGAATGGAAAAAAGGAAAATGAATCCAATGTGCATGCAAATATGGGCTACACAATAAATTTCCCACTCTCATCCAGAACAATGGCTTCACATTACCTTCGCCCCAAATAAGACGCAATTAGAGGAGAAGAGTTGGAAAATCTGTGAATATATATCTGGAATGGAAAATTCAAAGGAGTTCACAACCTTGGATGTGGTAGAGGAGTTTCCAAATGTAAGGGACAAGGTAAACACTCCACATACTTGTAGCTCTTCTGGCCTAAAGTCTTCTTGAGAAACTGCCTCTGATGTTGGGAACTCAAAATATATGTTGTTGTCAGGAGCTTTAGCTTTCTTTCTAGTGAGACCATCAGAGCTGGGTCTACATCTATGTGACCTGGAGGACGTGGTTTCTTATTTTCCAATGAACACTAGGCTACAGTACTGAATTCTCTCTTTGTAAGTAAACTGTGACCACTGGGGTCTAAGAGTCTCCCCGTGTGGACTGTGAAGGCATTTGGTCATTCTCCACTTTTCGTGGTGTTTCTTGCTGCTACACTGGGAGATTGGTATTTTCTACACGAAATACAAGGAGTTGAACTGGGACACAGTGCTGAAGGGAGTTCTGTCATGTGTAGTGGGTCATGGACTGCAGGAGAATGCACCAACCAGGCTTCTAGCCCACATAGATTGTCCCCTTGTCCATAGCAACTTGATTATGAACATTGCCCTAAAAATTCTCCATATACCAATATGCCTTTACATATAAGGGTTTCCTGGCTGCACCACGTCAGTCACATGCCATTTGGAAGCAATGGCAGATCCACATGGCCCCACCACGGATGTTTTTCACAAACCTGCACACCAAAGCTTGCGCCTACAATTGAGGAGTATCCAACTTACTGGCATCTCTGTTCTACACCATTTTAATGAAACTCAGTCAATAAAGGCACTCATGATCAGCAATAGGGCATACAAAGGTTCTCCAGTGCCACCTGGTCATAGGAATTTCAAAAATTTTATGGTATTTATCTAGCCATTTTTTAAGGTGGAAGTTGGAGGCACTGTGGGTTTCAATTCATTTAGGAACCATTAAATTGTGAGGAAGCTCATTTCAATGAAATCTCTGGAGGACACTCAAAGGCAAGTCTTCCCAAAGAGTCGCCAAAAGGTCACATGAAGCCAGGCCCATTGAGGTCTACAGTGTGAGGTCTATGTGTGTTTTCACTATGGCTGCCAAGTCTTTCAGAATAAAATCTTGTGATATCCTGGGTGAGATTCCCAGTGCTCTGTGGAAAGCCAGCCTGGGCCTAGGTCTCAGTTTCCAAGAGCGAGTCTCATGTGTGGCCTCCTAAAAACTCAAAACAATTCATGCCAATACTTCTCTGAGTTCAGTTCCATAACTCAGTCTCTAAGGGGAATCACACCAGATTTCAAGTCCTGGTTGACCTACTCATCTCTTCCAACCCCAACACAAATGACCAAAATTAAACCAAAACATTCCCACATGACCCTCATCTTATTGCATATAGACACTCATCTTAACCTCTGGCTGGAAGTTTCCATGAAGGACACAGCCCAAGACAGTGTCCAAAATAGGCTTCCTTGCCCCTTATTTTCCTAATGTCAGGGTGGCCTGAACACCCTTCCTGTAACCCAGGAGTGATCAAATAGGCCTGCTGTAATACTGCTCTGCTTCTCCAATTTGAGGCCTACTGACAGTGGGGTTTAGAATCTTTATGTGAATTGGAGTCATAAGAAAACACAAACACCACTGGGCTAGCATGTGCAGGGCTTTGAAGAAATCATTTGACCCAAATGATCCCTATTCTCACTTGATGGAGTTCAGGAACCTTACAGTGGAAGGCAAGAGACTTTATCCTCAATGACTCCTCTTTGGGGCATTTTGGTTTTGGATTCACACATGGGATCTTTCTTTATATCAATCAGGTGCTAAGAATCTAAGCCACAGCCTCACACAGGGCCAAGAGGCTGATTCAGACACACCCCTTTCTAAAGCAATTAGGCAAAGAGCCACAGGTGAGGCCCATTCATTTCCATTTGAAAAGTGTTTTGTTCCGGCTTCACGAAGGTGTGGCCTGAGGCAAAGAAATTCCTGACATACAGGGGAATAGAACAAAAGGTAAGCAAAAGGCCCAAAGCACGGTTTTTCCACTGAGACTTTACTGGTCACACTGATATCTGAGTTTTCTTAGTTGCTCGCCATTCCCTTCAGCTATCCAGTACATGGCCATGTCACAGAGCTTGAAGGTGGAACTTCTCTTGGACACAAAACCATGAGCCTATTCTGGAGAGTGGCCAATATTTAAAAATAAAACCAGAACTTAGGAAAAAAGCAGGTGTTGCCCATCGATAAGGGAAGCCGCAGTGCATTCATATATTCGGCTGGATGAATGCTGGGAAGCTTTCTACCAGACAGGACACATCCATTCATGCATTCTCTTTTCTAATGTCTACAACCAAGGACACAATGGGATACACAGACATAGAAACACTTGCTTTATCAAATCACTTATTAGAAACAGTTCACTCCAAACCAAACAAACCGCCATTCCTACCTATTCTGAGAACATGAGACAAAAGCACAAACACACACCCACACCCACAAAGCACCTTCTTCCCCCAAGTAGGTCTCTGACTATCCGGAGTGTCCTCTGACTATTGGGCCAAACTATGTTCCCCCGAAATTGCCTGTCCTGTTTCAGATCTGGTTTCCTTGGCCAACTCTGTAAAGTTGTCAGGAGGCAGTGGTGATCCACTACCTGCTTTCTCAGGAAAGGCCACTCTTCAGAGCTTTCCTGGCTTTTGGCAATCCTCATATCAGTAGGTACCAACAAAGATTGATTCTGTCCTTGGTAAATCCAAAGAAGTGAGACCACTGCTACTGGGACTGGAATGGGATTTGGGTGCCTGGATTCTTTGATCCCAAATTCAGAGAGTTCTATCACCAAGGATGTGAGGTGAGGTCTGAGGTCACTTCCTTTAGGAACTGAATGAGCTCACACCATTTGCAACCACTTTGTCCTAACAGTTGCTTCCAAGGGTCCCCTGAAATGAAGGCTGCCCCTGCTTCCTGTTACAGTTTCACGAGTTTGAATGGTATATTAACCATAGGCAACCGGGAACAGCTCTCCACACAGCCTGGTTTGGTTCTTCTTCTCTACATTAAGAAGAAAGAGGCTGATTCAGACATATCCCTTCATCCTGACCAGGTTGTTTGCAAGAGAAGATGACTTTTGCTCACTCAGTTCCTTCATAGCTGCCTACAACTTCTCCAGGGATCATTTTTACATGTACCTTTGAGTTTCTTAGCAATAGGAAGTTCCCCTACATTCCTATATTGTAAGACCTACTCTGTCCCTGCTCTTCTGTAAAGTTATATTGAGGGAACAGTGTATGGTTAGGGTTAATAACAGGTTCAATTTGCATTAGGAATCATTCTGCTGGATGAATAATGGTATTGGAAACCTGCGATATTTACAACAATATATAGGTGAAACATAAGTATGAAAACAGAAATCTATTTAAGATTTGAAGCCCAGAAGAGCATTGGGACCTTGATTGTGATACTGAGCTTTGATTTATTTTCTGCACAGATGTCTCAGATACATCAATATACAATGGCAAAGTTCCATGTATTTTGGATGATTGATTGTCAAAGAGAACTTCCAGTCAAAAAGGGATAATCAGTAGGATTAGGAAGATAGTCGGTAGGTTTAGAAAGGAGAGTGAGCATAGGATTTGGACCAAAAGTTCTTTAGCTATAGGGTTTCGGGTATAGAGTGAATGTAAATGTCACCACATGTGAAGAGTCAGTCACAATAATGAACTGGGGAAAATATGTAGGAAAGCAGATATCAATAGAGACATTAGGAAATCTGGCAAAGTGTACTCGGTAGCGAAAGGTTAATATAATAGGTACTTATCACTTCTTGTTTTCTGTATGCTTAATAAAACACTGTTGAAATCTTGAGAACTGTTTGCTAATCTTGTTCCCAGAATGTTCTGTCCTCAACTGCCAAACTGCAGAAAGTACTTCCTCACCCAGTTGCCCACAAACAGCTCACTCGCCCGGACCCATCAATAAACATTCTGCCCTGCCCTCTCAAAGGAAAGTATATAAGCTCTGCTTAAGCTGTTCTCAGGGCTCTCTGCTCTATTCAAGTGAACTCTGAGCCCCAGCATGCTGGACCCATAATAAACCCTTTGCTTTTGCATGAGACAGTCTCTTGGTGGTTTCTTCCCTGGACGCTCACCCGACCTTTACATATGGAGGTTCCACTGAGATCCAGCAGCGGCAGATGAGAGACCCCAACGGGCTCCTCTCGGGGTATGTAAGGCGCCTCTTTCTGGTTTCAGGTTTCAGGTTAGGGCTTGGCAAAATGGCTGTTGATGAAGAGTGTGAGCTCTCTCCGACGATGGCTGACAGACATGTCATAGAGCCACAGGCCACGTCACTGGGGGACTCCCCAGAGAACTCGGGAAATCGAGGAACAATAGTCTCCTCAACTCAGTGATATTTTGTTTCAGATTCGGCATATCCAGCCCATCAGGTTTTGCCGGCTACTCAGTCCTGGTCTCAGTGTTGGACGTCCATTGCCTGTCTTTATTGTTTTGTCTTGTCTGTGTCGTGTGTCGTTGCTTTTACTGATTGTTTATCTTTCATAATGGGATAGAGCACTTCAATGCCTCTTTCCCTGACCCTTGATCATTGCACCAAAGTCCGCTTAAGGACTCAGAATCTTTCTTTTTCAGTAAAACGCTGGACCTGGCAGACTCTCTGTGCCTCAGAATGGCCCACCTTTGGATTCAGATAGCCCCTAGAAGGATCTTTCTACTTCCCACTAATTTAAAAAGTCAGAGATATTGACTTTCAGCCAGCGCCACATAGACATCAGGATCAAGAGACATATATCTTAACTTTTCAGGACATCTGCAATTCTCCTCCTCCATGTGTGAAGCTTTTCCTTGCCCCTGCCCCCACTCCTACTCCTTCCCTCATGCTCTCTCAAACCTTCTGCTCCTCCTCCTCCTTCAACCTCTGTTCTCCCTGAGTCACAAGATTTGACTCTACTGGACTCTCGTCCTACTACTTATTCCCTGCCCTCGTCCCCCAACCCCCAACACCCTCTAAGTAATTCCCCTGCTGCTGACTCAGCCTGTTCGCCATTGGAGGAAGCTAAGCGAGCCCAGCGCACTCCAAATAACTCCCCTGCAGCAAACACACCCCCTCGTCCCCTGGAGGATGCTGGCCCGGCTAAAGGAATTTGCCGGCGTTGAATGATTGAAATCCCTGGAACTCCCGTGATGCTCCCTCTCCATTTCTAAGGAACAATGATTGATGACAACCATGGGGGAAAAGTGCAAGCCTACCAGTTTTTACCTTTCTCCTCTTCAGACCTAAATAACTGGAAAAATAACAATCCCCCTTTTACTGAGGACCCCACCTGGGTCTCAGGTGTGGTTGAATCATTGATGTTTTCACACCAGCCTACTTGGGATGACTGCCAACAACTCCTAGGGACTCTCTTCATGACAGAGGAACAAAAGAGAATCTTCCTGGATTCTAGAAAAAAATATTCTCGGACCAGATGGGTGACCGACAAAACTTCCCAACATATGCAAAGCCGCCTTTCCCTTGCACAGACCCAACTGGGACCCCAAAACCTGTGAAGGTAATGAGCATCCTTCCTCTTATTGCCGGGCTCTAATAGTGGGTATCTTAGTGGCCGCTAGGCGATCAACTATTTTGGCCAAGGTAAGAGAGATTATTCAAGGGACTGATGAATGTCCCTCCATGTTCCTACAGGGAATTATGGAGGCATATAAGAGATTTACTCCTTTCGATCCTCAGGCAGAGAATCAAAAGGCATCTGTCATGGTGGCCTTTATTGGGCAAGCTGTTCTGGATATTAAAAGACAGTTACAATGCTTAGATGGATTACAAGATATGACTTTGAGAGGTTTAGTCAGAGAAGCCAAGAAGGTATACTAAGAGAGAAACTGAGGAAGAGTATGGAGCAAAGGGAGGATAAAAGAAACAAAAGACAGACTAAGGCATTGACTAAGGTCCTGGTCACAACAACAAATAGACCAGAAATTAAGAAACATGGAGACAGGAAGGGACACCGGGGACCACACTAGAGGCCACCCCTGGCCTCAATTCAATGTGCCTACTCTAAAAAAAAAGGACACTGGGCTAAAGAGTGCCCTAGAAAGAGACAGCCAGGCCAGCTGGACATTCTGACTCTGTAGGATTACTAAGAAAGTCGGGGCTCAGATCCTCTCCTTGAGCTCAGGTTAACTTTTGAAGTGGAGGGGACCCCAGTATACATTGAAGTGGATACAGGGGCAATATATTCTGCCTTTAAGGCCCCATTGGAACCTCTATCAAATAAAAGGTCTCTAATTCAAGGGGCTAATGGCAGTAAATATCAGGCTTGGACAACTAAGAGGACCATGGACCAGGGGAAAGGAAAAATCCATCACTCCTTCCTAGTAATCCCAGAATGCATGGCCCCATTGATTGGCAGAGATCTGCTCACAAAGCTCTGGGCGAAAATAACTTTTAACCCTGAAGGCCCCCAAGTGGAATTTCTAAATCCTTCAGTAAAAACTCCTATAATCACGGCTCTAACTATGTCAGTAGAAAATGTACATCAAATCACTCACCTTGGTTCAAAGAAACTGCATTCATTTTTGAAGGATCAAAAACAGTTTTCCACTAACCGACTCACAGTGAAAGGAAACAACTGAATGGATAACAAAAGCCTGTTGGGGCCATCAATTGGTTAATTCTTACCCTTCCAAGCTTCCTGCAGGAAAGCACCTACGAGGAACCAGACCAGGACAATTCTGGGAAGTGGACTTTACTGAAATTAAGCCAGCAAGGAATGGACTTAAATATCTCCTAGTCTTTGTAGATACATTTTCAGGATGGATTGAAGCTTTCCCCCCAAAAAAAAAAGAAAAGAAAAAAAATGAAACAGCGCAAATGGTGGTCAAGAAGATTCTGGAAGATATTTTTCCAAGGTATGGCCTGCCTAAAGTAATAGGGTCTGATAATGGACCGCCGTTCGTGGCCCAGGTAACTCAGAGGTTAGCAAGGACCCTGGGGATTAATTGGAAATTACATTGTGTTTACAGACCCCCGAGTTCAGGACAGGTAGAAAGAATGAATAGAACCATTAAAGAGACCATAACGAAATTAAGCTTAGAGACCGGCATAAAAGATTGCACTATGCTCCTGCTTTATGTACTGTTTCATGCAAGAAATACTCAATCTATTTCTTTGTGTAACCTCACACCCTGTGAAATTCTCTATGGTGTCCCTCCTCCAGTAAGGGTCCTACCCCAACTCTAAGACCTAACGATTCCTTCCACACCCCCTTGCTTAACAGACTTAAAGCTCTTGAAAGAACTCAGAGACACCTGTGAAAACAGATGGCCACTGCCTACCAACCTGGGGATGAGGGGACTCTACAGCGATATCAAATAGAGACTTCATCTATGTAAGACGACATCTGGTGTCAACCCTGGAACTCCCCTGAAAAGGACCATACCAGGTGCTACTTATAACACCTACAGGGTAAAGGTAGTCAAAATCACTTGCTGGATCCCTACCTCTCATCTCAAGCCTGTGCCCTGTCCAGACTCTGGCTGGAAACTGGAAAAGACTGGAAACCCTTTCAAATTGTGGATTCGCTTTGTGGATAAGGCTATAGACTCTCCCCTTGACCACCAGTAGTCCTAACCCTCATAAGCCTGTTCAGCAGGATGTCTGATCACAAATCCTACTGGAAAGGAAGTATGGTCTATCTTGCATACAGCCCGCTTAGGGACCTGGTGGCCATCTCTCCAGCCAGACATTTGTCAGCTGCGTATAGGTCTTCCCTATTGGGATATCCCTAATGAAGAGGATCCCACTAAAATTCCATTAAATTCCTTCCATACCATAGATAATGGAAACAAACATTATTGATGTAGGGACACGCGAGCCAGATGCTGGTTGGCTAGCCTAGATTACTATGTTTGCCCAGTGTACTATCAAAGCCACAAACAGTCAAGGCTGTGTGCTGGAAACGCCAACATCTTCTGTAAGTCATGGGGATGTGAGCATACAGGGACTGCCACATGGAACCCAAACTCCTCATCAAATTCTGTACACAGCATTGGCCATATTACCAATTAGACAACCAAAACTGATGGCCCCCTGAGGGGTCTCTAGATCTTCAAATTCTGTGTGACCTTTTTAACTTCTGCAAGTGCTCAAAAGGGTGAAAGGAGATTCCTCTATGTGGAGGCCTTTTCTCTCCTTTGCTCACATCGTGAACTATGCTTCTCCAATACATGCTCACCCTCAGCCTTCTGCTCTAGACTCTCTGTTGTCACTCCCACATCATCAACTTGATTTCTCCCCTCCAATTACTATATTAAAAACCCAAACCTCCACCGTTTCTCAGACCATTGCCCCCTTGCTGAGGTAGCAGGTACTGAGGTAACCCTCCACTCACTCACTCCTCTCTTCTCCTGTCAGTGCCCACACTAGGTCCCACCATGTCCTCTTACCAGCTAACCCAAAGCTCAAACCAGCTGAGAAGAGCCCTCAGACCCCTATCCAAGATGTAATGAAAATGGCCTTTAAAGTTGCTTTGTCATCACTGAAAACAGGTTACTAAGAATTTAAAGTCCCTTACAGGCTTTTTGGGATACTCACTCCCATCTCCCTCTCTGTTCTACCCGTTCTACTACTCATGTTTTTGGTGCTAGGAAGATCTCAAAACCCTTTTCCATTATTCTTTTACATCTCTCCTTCCTCATTCTCAGATCCAAAGAGCTGTGCTCAGCCCTGCATTTCCCGTCTTCCCCCTCTGTACCAGGCCCACAGGAAAGTCTTAACTGACCTTATCCAGAAGTTTTCACCATGGCTAACTTTAGGACTTTCAGCAAAAGAGTCCCAATAAAAGAGTTCAGTGTAGATAAACTTCCTCTTTTTGTGTTGCCCTGGTCTACCTGGCAACTGGCTGAAAAAAATCAGCACTCCTGAGCTAGACACACCCTTACTAGTTTTTCACAACATATGTGATCAAGGCCTCTGGCCTTGAGCTGGGGCTTCATAGAGATGGCTATATTTGTAAGATGGATAAGTTGCAAACTGGGCTCCGTGGAAACAGCTGGCAGAGGGAAAAAAGGGGAAAAAAAAGCTCTCCCGCACCCAGGTGTCCTTGAAAATTTAACTTGCCCAGAACTGAGGAAAAATCAGAAACAAAAACTGCTCTTTGTGAACTTCTGCAGACTGTGAACTTCAGAGCCCCTTCCCTTACATGTTGGGTACAAAATTCTGAAACTACCTAAACTTGGGTTTCAGGGGATTAATTGATTACAACAGAAGCAATGCCCTCTGAATCTGGTTGCAACCAAATATGACTGTTTCCTTGTCTTTGGTGCTATCTTAGGTGCCTTGCCTTTTCCGTCCCTACAACAATATAATTCTATATACTTAAACGTTGTTTATGTTTTTATGAAATGGTCAACAGAAGTGATTAATTGTGTAATGGTGCAGATGTTTCCCAGAGTGCTCTATTATGATGCAGGTTCATTTGAAGATCAAATAGAGGGGCATACAACCCGGTTCAGGTGGGAACATATATCTCTCACCTTAGCCATTCTATTATGAATAGGAGTTGCTGCCCGGGTTCGCACAGGAACCACTGCCCTGGTCCATGGGACACAACAAATGACCCAATTAGAAGCAGCAATAGATCAAAACTTAAAGATATTAGAAAATTCCATCACAGCTTTGCAGGAATCTTTTACCTCTCTCTTTGAAGTTTGCTGGGAGCCATCAGCCAAGTAGGTATGACAAATTCCTTGCCAGCTTACTCCCATGCTGTCTAGTGAAAGGACTTCTGAAAGGTGACCTTGCTCAAGGACCAGGGCAGGATCCGTGTTTAGGGTGTTCCCCCTTTAGAATAGGGCGGTTTAGCATAATAGGAGATTAGGGTGTTCCCCCTTTAGAATAGGGCAGTTTAGCATAATAGGAGATTAGGGTGTTCCCCCTTTAGAATAGGGCGTATCCTGCTGCTGAGTTCCTCTTGAGTGCTTAGGGTCAGACAGTATATTTTGGGAGACAGAAGCCCATGCAGAGTGGATTTGGGAGAGAGTGGATTTGGGCAGAGAACGTAGATTCCCCCAGAGCGTGTTTGTAGACGGCCGGTGTGAGTTCGGGAATAAAGAATTGCTGTTTGAATCTACAAGCTGTGTGGAGACTCGTGATTTGTGCCCAGCCAAAGACTGCGGCAGAAGTTGTTTTACAGAAAAGTCGAGGGTTGGACCTCCATTTCATGAGAGAAGGGAGCCTTTGTGCTGCATTGAGGAAAGAATGTTTTTTTTTTTTTTTTTTTTTTTTTTGTCGACCATACTGGAGTTGTAACAAACTCTATGAGTAAATTAAAAAGATGCCTTGAAGAGCATCAAAGAGAGATAGAGACCCAAAATTGGTGGTTTGAGTCTTGGTTTACACAGTCCCCCTGGTTAACTACATTTTAATCAACCCTGGCCGGTCCAATAATAATCCTCATTTTATTGCTTACTATAAAACCCTGTTTCTCAACCATGTAATTTCTTTTCTCCAAGCTCAAATTGGACAAGTTAAACTTATGTTAATACCCCACTAGCATACATAAAATGTGACACCCCCCAACAATCACTTTTATGATTAAAAGTAGCCAGAAGAAGAAGTGGGGAATGAAATGTTAATAAAATATGTACTTGTCACTTCCTGTTTTTCTGTACGCTTAACAAAACACTGTTGAAATGTTGAGAAATGTTTCCTAATCTTGTTCCCAGAATGTGCTGTCCCCAACTGCCAAACTGCAGAATGTACTCCCTCACGCGTTTACACACAAACCGCTTACTCGCCCTGACCCATCAATAAACTTCCCTCCCTGCCCTCTCCAAGAAAATTATATAAGCTCTGCTTAAGATGTTCTCAGGGCTCTCTGCTCTATTCAAGTGAGCTCTGAGCCCCAGCATGCTGGACCCCAAATAAACCCTTTCTGTTGCATGAGATAGTCTCTTGGTGGTCTCATCCTCTGACACTCGCCCTACATTTACTTGGATGATTGAATGTAGATGAGAACATCCATTCAAAAGTGATAGTCGGTAAAATTAGGAAGATAGTCAGTAGGTTTAGGAAGAAGAGTTAGTATAAAATTTGGAACAAAAGTTATTTAGCAATAGGGTTTCGGTTACAGAGTGAATGGAAATGTCAACACAAGTGAAGAGTCAGTCACAATGATGAATTGGAGAAAATATGTTGGAAAGCAGATATCAATACAGACATTACAAAATCAGGCAAAGTATAAAGTCAGTGATAGGATTAGACATTTTCAACAGGGTTGAGTTTGAATATATAATCTTAGGAAGAAACGAATATGTAGTCATCAATAGGATTGATATTTGAAAGCATTAGGCAAATTGGAAATTGATGATTTTAGTAATCCATGTTCACTTTCCATTTAGGCTTTGGTACAAATAAAAGTTTGACCTTTGAATTTTGTGTCCAGAATATCACTGTGATAAAATGTATATATAGATCGGGTGACATAAGAATTTCTTCCACCATTTTTGGGAGCAATATTTTGAAGACTTATAAATTAGTATTTGGGGTACAAACAGGTGTACCCTGTGTCTATGAATATAGAGATAATGCATGAATAGACCAACTGTGAATAAGTAATATAACTGGTTCCACTTTAAATGGTGGATTGAATTGATATCTGAAAATATGAAAAATCTTATATTGATATACAATCATTCATTCCAACAAGTTATACATCAATGTTAATATTAGGGTTATGGTTTATCATGAAGGGTGTGTGAGTTTTGCTTCAATGTGATTATGAAAATCGAAAATAATGTGTTTGGAAAAAAGAATCTTGAGAAGACCAGTTAAGAAATATGGAAGAATACATGTGTTCTAAAGTAGGAAGTGATTGAAAGTGAAAAAACGCCTATAATTTTGTCATCTTTTTGATGAAATATATATCCTATGATGTGCATAAACTGAAGAAATAGTAATGTACCAGTGTTGAATTAAAATGAACATCAAAATACACATCATGTTCCATTTGAATCTTCTTGCATTGAGGTTAAACTGGGTCAGTTACTCTAGATATATTAGGATTTGTATGCAACATTCACTGAAGTTAGTTTTCAGTACAAAAAACAAAGAAGTATTTCAGGTGGATGAATATTTCTGAGAATAATATTTAGAAAAGATCATCATAAATCCACATACATGAATATGAATGAATTAAGGGAGTGTATATTAAGATACAAATATTTCATATTTTGAAAAATCTGGAGAATGTGTGTATGTATATATATACACATATATATACATACACACAAACACATTAAAAACTCGCAATATATATGCTATTCGAAATTCATCATGAAATATATATCATTCACAGATCTAAAATATTCATTTTACTGAACATGGATTTATGTATAATGTTGTAAAACTAGGAAGCTCATCCATTGGTTATATTTTCAGTTCCAACGGTGTTTAGGAGGAGTGATCTTCTCTCACAATTTGTATCTGCCAAGTCGTTCACCTCACAAGAATGTAGGTGTGGTACCAGGTAGGATTCCATATGTGTTTATTGCTGTTGCATTGGGAGTTTAGTAATTGCTTCATGGAATCCAAGGAGTTCAACTGAGACACAGTGCTGGAGCGAGTTCTGTCAGGCGTGGTGGGTCAGGGTATGCAGGAGAATGCACCAACCAGGCTTCTATCCCACATTGCTTGCCCCCTTAAACATAGCAACCTGATTGTAAACATTGCCCTGAAACCTCACCATATAACAAGATGCCTTTGCATAGGAGGGTCTGCTGACTGCACCATGTCAGTCACAAGCCATTTGGAAGCCAATGGCAGATCCACATGGCCCCACCACAGATGTTTTTCACACACCTGCCAACCACTACTCTAGGACAACTACTCAGCAGGCTCCAACTTATTTTCATGAAACCCAATCAATCAAGGCACGGTCTGGTACACTCATGATCAGCAACAGAATGTCCAATGGTTCTCCAGTGCCACCTGGTCATGGGAAATTGAAAATTTTCATGGTATTTATCTAGCCATTTTTCAAGGATGAAGTTGGATGCACTGTGGGTTTCAATTCATTCAGGAACCATTAAATGTTGAGGAAGCTCATTTCAATGAAAGTTCTGGAGAATTCTCACAGGCAAGGCTTCCCAAAGAGTGGCCAAAAGGTCACATGAAGCCAGGGCCATTGAGGTCTAAAATGTGATGTCATTGTCTGTTTTGACTCTCAACAATGGCTTCCAAGTCTTTCAGAATAAAATCATGTGATATCCTGGTTGAGATCAGAGTGCCCTGTGGAAAGCTACCCTGGGCCTTGATCTCAGTCTCCAAAGATGACTCTCATGCGTGGCTTCCTCAAATCCCAACACAATTCATGGCAATACTTCTCTGAGGTGAGTTCCAGAACTCAGTCTCTAAGGGGAATCACACCAGAGTTCAAGCCCAGGTGGACCCAGTCATCTCTTCCAACTGCCACACAAATGACCACAATAAAACCGATATTCTCCCACATGGCCCTCATCTTCTTCCATATTGACACTCATCATAACCTCTGGCTGGAGGTGTCCATGAGGGACGCAGCCCAAGACAGTGTCCAAAATAAGCTCCATTGCTCCTCATTTGCCTAAATTCGCGGTGGCCTGGACACCCTTCCTTTGTACCAGGAGTGATCAAAAAGGCCTGCCCGTAATACTGCACCACTTTTCCCATTTGAGGCCTATTGAGTGTCGGTTAAAGATACTTTATGTGAATTGGAGTGATGAGAAAACCTAAGCACCTACGGGATAGCCTCTGAAGGGCTTTGATGAACTCATCTGACCCAAATGATCCCTATTCTCACTTGATAGAATTCAGGAACCTTACAGAGGAAGGCAAGAGACTTCATCCACAATGACAGCTCTTTTTGCCATTTTTGATTTGGATGCACACATGGGATCTTTCTTTAGATCCATCAGGTGCTGAGAATCTAAGTCAAAGAATCACACTGGGCCAAGAGGCTGATTCAGACACAACTCTTTCCAAATCAATTAACGAAAGAGCCAAAGGTGAAGCCTATTTATTTCCATTTGAAAACTATTTTGTTCAGGATTCACAAAGGGGTGGCTTGAGACAAAGACTTCCTGACTCTCAGGGCAACAGAACAATAGGTAAGCAAATGGCCCAAAGCAGGGTTTCTCCACTGAGACTTTCCTGGTCAACTGATATCTGAGTTTTCTCAGATGCTCGTCATTTCCTTCAGCTATCCAGAACATTGCCTTGTCACAGAGCTTGGAGGTTGTACATAACTTAGACACAAAACCATGAGCCTATTCTGGAGAGTGTCCAGAATTCTGGAAGAAAACAGCAAATTAGGAAGGTAGCAGGTATTGCCCATTAATAAGGCAATCCACAGTCCATTCATAAAATGGGCAGGATGAATGCTGGGAAGCTTTCTACTAGACAGGACATATCCATTGATGCATTCTCTTTTCTAATGTCTACAACCACGGACACAGTGTGATACACAGACCCAGAAACACTTGCCTTGTCAAACGACTTACTAAAAACAGTTCACTCCAAACCAAACAAACTGACTTTACTTCCTATTCTCAGAACATGAGACAAAACCACAAACCCACACCCACACTGACAATGACACCTTCTTCCCCCAAATAGGTATGAGACTATCCGGAGTATCCTCCGACTGGTGGGCCATACTATGTTCCCCCAAAATGTCCTGTTCTGTCTCAGATCTGGTCTCCTTGGCCAACTCTGTGAAGTTGTCAGGAACCAGGAGTGAGCCGCTACCTGCTTTTCCAGGAAAAGCCCATCTTCCGAGCTTTCCAGGCATTTGGCCTCCTCACCTTAGGAGGAACCAAGAAAGACTGATTCTGTCCTTGGTAAATCCAAACAAGTGAGACCACTGGGACTGGGACTGGGACTGGATCTGGGTGCCTGGCGTCCTGGATCCCATGTTCAGAGAGTTACATCAATAAGGAAGTGAGTTGAGGTCACTTTTTTCAGGAACTGAATGAGATCACTGCCTCGGCAACCACTTTGTCCTAAGAGTTTCTTTCAACGGTCCCATGAGATGGAGGCTGCCCCTACTTCCTGTGACACTTTCACAAATTAGAATGGTATATCAACCATAGGGAACCAGGAACAGCTTTCCACACAGTCTTGGTTTGGTCCATATTCTCTACATTAAGATGAGAGAGGCTGATTCAGAATCATCCCTTCATCCTGACCAGGTTGTTTGCGATGGAAGATGACTTTTGCTCTCTCAGGTCTTTCATACCTGCCTACATCTTCTCCAGGGATCATTTCTGCATGGCGCTTTGAGGTTCTCAGCAGATGGAAGATCCACTACATTCCTGTATTGTAAGATCAACACTGTCCCTGCTCTTCTGTAAACATGTTATTAACACAAACAGTGTATGGTTAGTGTTAATAACATGTTCCATTTGGGTTAGGAATTATTCTGCTGCATGAATAATGGTATTGGAAACTTGTGATTATTTTAAGAATATAGAGATGAAATATATGTATGAAAAAAGAAATCTAAGTAAGATTTGAAGCCCAGAAGGGCATTGGGCCCTTGATTGTGATACTTAGCGTTGAATTACATTCTGCACCGATGTCTCAGATAAATCAATACACAATAGCATAAGACCTTGTTACTTGAATGATTGAATGTAGAAGAGAACATCCAGTCAAAAAGGGATACTCGGTAGGATTAAGAAGATAGTTAGTATGTTTAGGAAGAAGAGTGAGTATAGGATTTGGAACAAAAGTTCTTTAGCAATAGGTTATTTATTAGAGTGTGAAAGTAAATGTCAGCACATGTGAAGAGTCAGTCACAATGATGAACTGGGGAATATATGTAGGAAAGCAGATAGCAATAGAGACATTATGAAATCAGGCAAATTATAAAGTGAGGGATAGGATTAGACATTTTCCATTGGGTTGAGTTTGAATATATAATTTTAAGAAGAAACACATGTGTAGTCACCAATAGAATTGACATTTGAGAGCATTAGGGAACCTGGACATGGATGTTTTTAGTAATCCATGTTTTCTTTCCATTTGGGCTTTTATACAATCATAAGTGTGACCTTTGCATTTTGTGTCCAGAATATTTCTGTGATTAAATGTATATGAAGATCAGGTGACATGAGTCCACTTCCACCATTTCAGGGAGCAATATTTTGAAGACGTATAAATTAGTATTGGGGGTACAAAGAGGTGTACACTGTGTCTATGAATATAGAGATAATGCATGAATAGACCATAGTGTGAATAAATAATATAACTGGTTCCACTTTAAATAATGGATAGAATTGATATCTGAAAAGATATAAGAAATCTTATATTGACATACAATCATTCATTCAAACCAGTTATACATCTAATGGTAATATCAGAGTGATAATTAATATGAATGGTATGTGAGTTTTGCTTCCAAAGTGATTATGGAAATCAAAATTAATGTGTTTGGTATGAAATCTCATGAAAAGACCAGTCAAGAAACTTAGAGGAATACATGTGTTCTGAAGCAGGACGTGATTAAAAGTGAAACAAATGCCTATAAATTTTTGAACTTGTGGATGAAATCATATATCCTATGATGTCCATAAACTGAAAAAATAATAATGTACCAATATTGAATAAAAATGAACTTCAAAATACACATCATGTCCCGTAGGATTCTACTTGCATTGATGTTTAACTGATTCAGTTACTGTAAAAATATTAGGATTTGTAAGCTCCATTCACTGAAGTTAGTTTTCAGTACTAGGAAATAATTATGTATTTCAGGCAGATGAATATTTCTGAGAATTATCTTGTGAAAAGTTGATTATAAACCACATATAGAAACATGAGTGAATTTAAGGAGTGTATAATAAGAAACATATATTTCACATTTTGAAAAATCTGGACAGTATATATATATATATATATATATATATATATATATATATATATATATAGATAGATAGACAGACACACACAGACATTATAATGTAGCAATCTATATGCTAATCGAAATTCACCGTGTAATACATATCATCCACATATCCAAAAATATTCATTTTACTGAACATCGATTTATATATAATGTTGTTCATCTAGGAAATTCACCAATAGGTTTAATTTTCAGTTCCATCATGATTTAGGGGGATTGATATCTTATCAAAATATGTATCTTTCAAAATCAGTGAGCTTACAAAAATGTACTTGTGATACCAGGTAGGATTCTAAATATGCATAAAAAATACATGTGATGAATGGGCTACAGAGAATGGGAGACAGAAATTTACATATGTGTTAACTTTAAAAACTCATTGAGAACTATTACAATGAAAAGTTGACTAGATTTATAACACATACCCTTGATAAAGCAGAAGGGAAGTCCAAGTATGCACCATGCCTCCTATGAACGGCCTGTATTTCTATTCTGTTAGGTTTCTTGTTCTCCATCATATTAGGATTAGTAGTCAGAGTCTAGTAGGTTATGGGTTAATGTCAGGGATTCATTATTTCAAATGGAAAATATGAAAATGAATCTAATGTGTATGCAAATATGTGCTACACAAAAATCATCCCACTCTCATCCAGAACAATGCCTTGACATAACCTTCGCCCCAATTAAGACACAATTAGTGGAGAAGAGTTAGAAAATCTGTGAATACATATGTGGAAATGAAAATGCTCAGGAGTTCACAGCCTTGGAGGCGGTAGAGGAATTTCCAAAAGTATGGGATAGGGTAAATACTCCACAAATATGGAGTTCTGCTGGCCTAATGACTCTTTGAGAAACTGCCTTTGAGGTTGGGCCCTTTTAATATATGTTGTTGTCAAGAGCTTCAGCTTCCTTTGTAGTGAGACAATCAAAGCTGGATCTGCATATATGTGACCTGAAGGACATGGTTTCTTCTTTTCTAGTGAACATGAGGCAGCAGTTCTAAATTCCCTCATTGTAGGTAAACTGTGGCCACTGGGAGCTAAGTGTCTCCTCGTGTGGACTGAGAAGCCATTTGGTCATTCTCCACTTTTCCTGGTGATTCTTACTGCTGCACTGGGAGTTTGGTATTGGCTTCAGTAAATACCATGAGTTCAACGGGGACACAGTGCTGGAGGGAGTACTCTCACGTGTGGTGGGTCAGGGTGTGCAGGAGAACGCCCCAACCAGGCTTCTATTCAACAAAGCTTGCCCCCTTGTCTGTAGCAACCCAATTCTGAACATTGCCCTAAAACCTCTCAATGTAACAAGATGCCTTTACATATAAGGGTCTGCTGGCTGCACCATGTCAGTCAAAAGGCATTTGGAAGCCAATGGCAGATCCATGTGGCCCCATCACAGATGTTTTATCATACACCTGCAAACCACTGCTCTAGGCCCACTACTAAGCAGGTTCCAACGTACTGGCATCTTTGTTCTACACCATTTTCATGAAACCCAGTAAATCAAGGCACTGTCTGGTACACTCATGATCAGCAACAGAACATCCAATGATTCTCCAGTGCCACCTGCTCTTGGGAATTATTCCATGGTATTTATCTAGCCATTTTTTAAGGATGAAGTTGGTGTCACTGTGGATTTCAATTCATTCAGGAACCATTAAATGGTGAGGAAGCTCATTTCAATGAAAGCTCAGGAGAACTCTCACAGGCAAGTCTTCCCAAAGAGTGGCCAAAAGGTCAAATGAAGCCTGGCCCATTGAGGTCTACAATGTGAGTTCCATGTGTTATTTGACTCTCAAGAATGGCTGCCAAGTCTTTCAGAATGAAATCATGTGATATCCTAGCTGAGATTCCCAGTGCTCTGTGGAAAGCCATCCTGGGCCTAAATCTCAGTCTCCAAGGGCAACTCTCCTGCATGGCCTTCTAAAATCCCAACAGAATTCATGGTAATACTTCTCTGAGTTCAGTTCCAAAACTCAGTCTCTAAGGGGAATCACACCATAGTTCAAGCCCAGGTTGATCCAGGAATCTCTTCCTACTGCCACACAACTGACCACAATTAATACCAAAACACTCCCACATGGCCCTCATCTTCTTTTATATAGACACTCATCATAACCTCTGGGTTGAGGTTTCCATGAGGGGTGCATACCAAGACAGTGTCCAAAATAATCTCCCTTGCCTCTAATTTGCCTAAAGTCAGGGTGGCCTGGAAACCCTTCCTGTTAACCAGGAATGATCAAATACGCCTGCCATTAATACTGATGTACTTCTCCAAATAATCACACTGGGCCAAGTGGCTGATTCAGACACATCTCTTTACAAAGCAATAAAACAAAGAGCCACAGGTGATGCCTATTCATTTCCATTTGAAAACTCTTTTCTTCAGGATTCACAAAGGGGTGGCCTAAGGCAAAGACCTTCTAGATATTCACAGCACCAGAACCATAGGTAAGCAAAATTCCCAAAGCAGGGTTTCTCCACATAGACTTTACTGGTCACACTGATATCTGAGTTTCCTGAGATGCTCCCATTTCCTTCAGCTCTCCAGTACATGGCCATGTCACAGTATCTTGAACAGAAAACCATGAGCCTATTCCGGAGAGTGCCCAGAATTCAGGAATAAAACAGGAAATTAGGAAGATAGTAATTGCTACCCATCCATAAGGAAAGCTGCAGTCCAATCATAAATTGGGCAGTATGAATTCTGGGAAGCATTATACTAGACAGGACACATTCATTGATGCATTATGTTTTCTAATGTCTACAACTACAAACACAGTGGATACATAGACATAGAAACACTTGCCTTGTCAAACGACTTACTAGAAACAGTCCACTTCAAATCAAACAAACTGCCTTTCCTACCAATTCTCAGAACATGAGAAAAAACAACAAACTCACACCCACAACAACATAGGACTTTCTTCCCCCAAGTAGGTCTTTGACTCTCCGGAATTACCTCTGATTGTTGACCATACTATGTTCCCCCAAAATGCCCTGTACTGTCTCAGATCTGGACTCCTTGGCAAACTCTTTGAAGTTGTCAGGAGCCAGCTTTGAGCCACTACCTTCTTTCTCAGGAAAGGCCACTCTCCAAAGCTCTCCTGGCATTTGGCCATTCTCAAATCAGTAGGTACCAAGAAAGACTGATTCTGTCCTTGGTAAAACCAAACAAGTGAGCCCAGTGGGACTGGGTCTGGGACTGGTTCTGTGTGCCTGGCTTCTGGGATTCCAAGTTCAGAGTGTTCCAAGACCAAGGAAGTGAGATAGGTCACTTCCGTTCGGAACTGAATGAGGTCACTGGTTTGGCAACCACTTTGTCCTAACAGTTCCTTCAAAGGGTCCCATGAGATGGAGGCTGCCCCTACTTTCTGTGACACTTTCACAACTTCGAACGATATATCAACCATAGGCACCCTGGAACAGCTCTCACACAGACCTGGTTTGGTCCATCTTCTCTACATTAAGAAGAGAGAGGCTGATTCATAAACATCCCTTCATCCTAACCAGGTTGTTTGCCTTACATGATGACTTTTGCCCTCTCAGGTCCTTTATAGCTGCCTTCATCTTCCCCAGGGATAATTTCTGCATGGACCTTTGAGGTTCTCAGCGGGTGGAAGATCCCCTATATTCCTCTATATTAAGACCAACTCTGTCCCTGTTCTTCTATAAAGTTAGATTGAGGGAACAATGTATGGTTAGGGTTAATAACATGTTCTATTTAAGTTAGGAATCATTCTGCTGGATGAATAATGGTATTGGGAACCTGGGATATTTATAAGAATATAGATTTGAAATATAAGTATGAAAACAGAAATCTAGGTAAGATTTTAAGCCCAGAAGCGCATTGGGCCCTTGATTGGAATACTTAGCATTGAATTTCGTTCGCACAGATGTCTCTGATAAATCAATATACAATGGCATATCATCTTGTACCCTGGATGATTGAATGTAGAAGAGTTCATCCAGTCAAAAAGGGATAGTTGTTAGGATTAGGAAGATAGTCGGTCTGTTTCGGAAGAAGAGTGAGTATAGGATTTGGACCAAAAGTTCAATAGCCCTAGGTTTTCGGTTAGAGAGTGAATGTAAATTTCAGCACATGTGGAGAGTCAGTCACAATGATGAACTGGGAAAATTATGTAGGAAATCAGATATCAATACACACATTATGAAATCAGGCAAAGTATAAAGTGAATGATAGGATTAGACATTATCAACAAGGTTGAGTTTCAATATATAATCTTAGGAAGAAACAAATATTTAGTCACCAATATGATTGACATTTGAGAGCATTAGGAAACCTGGACATGGATGTTTTTAGTAATCCAGGATCACTTTCCATCTAGGATTTGCTACAATCAGAAGTGTGACCTTTGCATTTTGTGATCAGAATATTACTCTGATAAAATGTATATGTAGATCAGGTGACATGAGTATTTCTTCTAACATTTTGGGAGCAATATTTTGAAGAGGTATAAATTAGTATTGGGGGTACACAGAGTTGTACCCTGTGTCTATGAATGTTGAAGAAATGAATGAATTGACAATACTGTGAATAAATAATATACTGTTTCCACTTTAAATCATGGATTGAATTGATATCTGAAAATATATAAAAATCTTATATTGATATACAATCATTCATTCCAACGAGTTATACATCTAATGGTAATATTAGGGTTATGTTTTATCATGAAGGGTGTGTGAGTTTAGCTTCAAAAGTTATTATGGAAATGGAAAATAATGTGTTTGGAAAGAAATCTCATGAAAAGATGAGTCAAGAAATATAGAGGAATTCATATGTTCTGAAGCAGGATTTGATTGTAAGTATAAAAAAAGCCTATAAATTTCCTAACTTGTGGATGAAATATATATCCAATGATGTGCAAAAACTAAAAAAATAGTAATGCACCAGTTTTGAATGAAAATGAACGTCAAAATACACATCATATCCCATAGGAATCTACTTGCATTGATGCTAAACTGGCTCAGTTACTGTAGAAATATTATGATTTGTATGCACTATTCACTGAAGTTAGTTTTCAGTACTAGGAAACGAATACGTATTTCAAGTGGATGAATTTTTATGAGAATAATCTTGTGAAATGTTGACTATAAATTTACATATATGAACACGAATGAATTTAGGGAGTGTATAATAAGAAACATATATTTCATATTTTGAAAAATCTTGAGAGTTTATATATATATATATATATAGATAGATAGATAGATAGATAGATATAGATATGTGTGTGTGCATTTATGTATTTATATATATATATACACACACACACACACACACACACACACACACACACAGACACTAAAATGTATCAATATGCATGCCAATCGAAATTCACTATGAATCATATATCATCCACAGATCCAAAAATAATCATTTTACTGAACATGGATTTATGTATAATATTGTTCAACTAGGAAGTTCACCCATAGGTTGAAGTTTCAGTTCCAACAGCGTTTAGGAGGAGTGATCTCTTCCCACAATTTGTATTTCCCAAGACAGCCAAACTCACAAGGATATACGTGTGATACCAGTTATGTTTCTATATTTGCATATAAAAATACATGTGCTGAACAGGCTGCAGAGAAAGGGAGACAGGAATTCACATATTTGTTAACTTTAAAAACACATGGAGATCAATTTCAATTAAAAATTGACTAGATTTATAACACCTACCCTTTATCATTCAAAAGGAAAGTCCAACTATACACCATGCCTTCTCTGAACTGCTTTCATTTCCATTCTGTTTGGTTATTTTTGTCCATCATTTTAGGATTAGTAGTCAGAGTCTATTAGGGTATGGGTTAATGTCAGGAATTCAGTAATTCGAATGGAAAATAGGAAAATGAATCCAATGTGTATGCAAATATGTGCTACACAAAAATATTCCCACTCTCATCCAGAACATTGCCTTTACATTACCTTTGCCCCAAATAAACACAATTAGAGAAGAAGAGTTAGGAAATCTGTGAATACATATCGGAAATGGAAAATATTCAGGAGTTCACAATCTTGGATGTGGTAGAGGAGTTTCCAAAAGTGAGGGACAGGGTAAACACTCCACAAACATGGAGCTCATTGGGCCTAAAGACTCTTGAGAAACTGCCTCTGAGGTTGGGCACTTGAAATATATGTTGTTGTCAGGAATTTTAGCATCCTTTCTAGTGAGACCAACAAAGCTGGGTCTGATCTCTGTGACCTGGAAGATATGGTTTTTTATTTTCCAATGAACATGAGGAAGCAGTGCTGAATTCTCTCTTTGTAGGTAAACTGTGGCCACTGGGGTCTAAGTGTCTTCCCATGTGGACTGTGAAGCCATTTGATCATCTTCCACTTTTCGAGGTGTTTCTTGCTGCTGCACTGTGAATTTGGTATTTGCTTCAGGAAATACAAGGAGTTCAACAGGTACCAGTGATGGAGGGAGTTCTGTCACATGTGGTGGGTCAAGGTCTGCAGGAAAATGCACCAACCAGGCTTCTACCCCACATAGCTTGCCCGCTTGTCCATAGCAATCTGATTCTGAACATTGCCCGGAAACCTCTCCATATAACAAGATGCTTTTATATAATAGGGTCTGCTGACTTCACCATGTCAGTCTCAAGCCATTTGGAATCCAAGGGCAGATCCACATGGTACCACCACAGATGTTTTATCACATACCTGCACACCACTGCTCTAGGCCCACTACTCAGCAGTCTCCAACTTACAGGGATCTCTTTTCTACACTGTTTTCATGAAACAAAGTAAATCCAAGCACAGTCTGGTACACTCATGACCAGCAACAAGTCATCCAAAGTTTCTCCATTGCCACCTGGTCATTGAAATTTCAAAAAATTCATGGTATGTATTTAGCTATTTTTCAAAGATGAAGTTGGAGGCACTGTGGGTTTCAAATTATTTAGGAAACATTAAATGGTGAGGAAGCTCATTTCAAAGAAATCTCTGGAGAACTCTCACAGGCAAGGCTTCCCAAAGAGTGGCCAATATTTCACATGAATCCAGGCCCATTGAGGTCTAAAATGTGAGGTCTATGTGTGTTTTGACTCTCAATTATGGCTGCCAAGACTTTCAGAATAAAATCACGTGAAATCCTGGCTGAGATTCCCAGTGCTCTGTGGAAGCCACCTTGGCCAGGATCTCAGTTTTCAGGATGACTCTCATGTGTTGCCTCCTAAAATTCCAACACAATTCATGGCAATACTTCTCTGAGGACAGTTCCAGAATTCAGTCTCTAATAACACCAGAGTTCAAGCCCAGGTGAACTAAGTCATCTCTTCCAACCGCCACACAAACGACCAGAATTAAAACCAAAACACTCCCACATGGCCCTCAACATTCTCCATATAGACACTTATCATAACCTCTGGCTGGAAATTTCCATGAGGGGCACAGACAAAGACAGTATCCAAATAAGTTCCCTTGCCCCTCATTTGCCTAAAGTCAGGGTGGCCTGGACACCCTTCCTGAGAACCAAGAGTGATTAAATAGGCCTGCCTGCACTTAATACTGCTCTGCATCTCCAATTTGGGGCCTACTTACTTTCAGGTATAGATTCTTTATGTGATTTGGAGTCATGAGACAAGCCAAGCACCTCTGGGCTAGTCTCTGCAGGGTTTGAAGAACTCATTCGACCCAAAAGATCCCTATTCTCACTTGATGGATTTCAGGAACCTAACAGAGGAAAGCAAAAGACTTAATCCACACTGACTCCTCATTTGGCCATTTTGGTTTTGGATGCACACATGGTATCTTTCTTTAGATCCATCAGGTGCTAAGAATCTAAGCCACAGCATCACACAGGGTTATGAGGCTGATTCAGACACATCCCTTTCCAAAGCAATCAAGCAAAGAGCCACAGGTGACGCCCATTCATTTGCATTTGCAGACTCTTTTCTTCAGGCTTCACAAAGGAGTAGTCTGAGGCAAAAAGCTTTCTGAAATTCAGGGCAACAGAACAATAGGTAAGCAAATGGCCCAAAGCAGGATTTCTCCACTGAGACTTTCCTGGTCACACTGATATCTGAGTTTTCTGAGATGCTCGCCATTCCCTTTAGCTATCCAGTACATGGCCATGCCACAGAGCTTGGAGGTGGTATATATATTGGACACATAACCATGAGCCTATTTTGGAGAGTGGAGTGAATTCAGGAACAAAATAGAAACTTAGGAAGATAGTAGGTGTTGCCCATTCATAAGGCAAGCCGCAGTCCATTCATAAATTGGCAGGATGAATGTTGGGAAGATTTCTACTAGACAGGAGTCATCCATTGATGCATTCTCTTTTCTGATGTCTAGAACCACGGACACAGTGGGATACACAGACTTAGAAACACTCGCCTTTTCATAAGACTTATTAGAAACAATTCACTTCAAACCAAAAAACCGCCTTTATTACCTATTCTCAGAACATGAGACCAAACCACAAACCAACAGCCACATCCACAAAGACAATTTCTTCCCCCAAGTCAGTCTGAGAGTATCCATAGTGTCCTCTGATTGGTGGGCCATACTATGTTACCCCGAAATGTCCTGTCCTGTCTCAGATCTGGTCTCCTTGGTCAACACTGTGAAGTTCTCAGGAGCCAGCAGTGATCCACTAACTGCTTTCTCAGGAAAGGCCACTCTTCAGAGCTTTCCTGGCATTTGGGCATCCTCACCTCCGTAGGTACCAAGAAAGACTGACTCTGTCCTTGGTAAATCCGAACAATTGAGACCACTTGGACTGGGACTGGGACTGAAACAGGATTTGGGTGCCTAGCTTCCTGGATCTCAAGTTCAGAGTGTTCCATCACAAAGGATGTTAGGTGAGGTCACTTCCTTCATGATCTGAATGAGGTCACTGCCTTGGCAACCACTTTGTTCTAACAGTTGCTTCAAAGTGTCCCATGAAATGGAGGCTGCCCCTACATCCTGTGACACTTTCAAAAGTTCGAATGGTATATCAACCATAGGCACCCGGGAAGTGCTCTCCACACTGGCCTGGTTTGGTCCTTCTTCTCCATATTAAGAAGAGAGAGGCTGATTCAGACACATCCCTTCATCCTGACCAGGTTGTTTTCAATGGAAGATGACTTTTGCTCTCTCAGTTCCTACATATGTGCCTACAACTTCTCCAGAGATCATTTTGCGTGGACCTTTGAGTTTCTCAGCAGTTGGAAGAAACCGTACATTCCTGTATTTTAAGATCAACTCTGTCCCTGCTCTTCTGTAAAGTTAGATTGAGGGAAGAGTGTATGGTTAGGGTTAATAACAGTTTCGATTGGGGTTAGGAATCATTCTGCTGAATGAATAATGGTATGGCGAACCTTCGATATTTTCAAGAATACATAGGTAAAATATAAGTACGAAAACAGAAATAAAGGTAATATTTGAAGCCCAGAAGGGCATTGGGTCTTTGATTGCAATATTTAGCTTTGATTTATTTTCTGCACAGATGTCTCAGATAAATCAATATACAAAGGCATAGGACCTTGTACTTTGAATGATTGATTGTCAAAAAGAACTTCCAGTCAAAAATGGATAGTCGGGGGGCTGGGGATGTGGCTCAAGTGGTAGCGCGCTCGCCTGGCATGCGTGCGGCCCGAGTTCGATCCTCAGCACCACGTACAAACAAAGATGTTGTGTCTGCCAAGTACTAAAAAAACTAAATGTTAAAAAATTCTCTCTCTCTCTCCCTCTCTCTCTAACTCTTTCTTTAAGAAAAAAAAATTAAAAAAAAGCATAGTCGGTAGGATTAGGACGATAGTTGGTAAGTTTAGAACGGAGAGTAAGTATAGGATTTGCACCAAAAGTTCTTTAGCTATGGGGTTTCGGGTATAGAGTGAATGTAAATGTCAGCACTTGTGAAGAGTCAGTCACAATGATGTACTGGGGAAAATATGTAGGAAAGCAGATTTCAATAGAGACATTAGGAAATCTGGCAAAGTATATTCGGTAATGAAAATTTAGTAAAATAGGTAAATGTCGCTTGCTGTTTTTCTGTATGCTTAACAAAACACTATTGAAATCTTGAGAACTGTTTGCTAATCTTGTTCCCAGAATGTGCTGTCCCCAACTGCCAACCTACAGAATGTACTCATTCACCCGGTTGCACGCAAACTGCTCACTCGCCCAGACCAAACAATAAAGTTCCCTCTCTGCCCTCTCCAAGGAAAGTATATAAGCTCTGCTTAAGCTGTTCTCAGGGCTCTCTGCTCTATTCAAGTGAGCTCTGAGCCCCAACATGCTGAATCCCCAATAAACCCTTTGCTTTTGCATGAGACAGTCTCTTGGTGGGCTCTTCACCCGATGCTCGCCTGACCTTTACATATGGAGGTTCCACTGAGATCCGGCAGCGGCGAACGAGAGACCCCAACAGGCTCCTCTTGGCGTATGTATGGTGCCTCTTTCTGGTTTCAGGTTTCAGGTTAGGGCTTCGCAAAATGGCTGTCAATGAAGAGTGTGAGCTCTCTCCGACGGTGGCTGACATACGTGTCACAGAGCCACAGGCCACATCCCTGGGGGATGCTCCAGAGTATTCGGGAAATCGAGGAGCAATAGTCTCCTCAATTCAGTGATATTTTGTTTCAGATTCAGTATCGCCAGCCCATCGGGTTGGGCCAGATACTTAGTCCTGGTCTCAGTGTTCGAAGTTCCATTGTCTGTCTTTATTTTCTTGTCTTGTCTGTGTCGTGTGTCGTTGCTTTTACTGTTTGTGTATCTTTCATTATGGGACAGAGCACTTCAATGCCTGTGTCCCTAACCCTCGATCACTGGACCAAAGTACCCTTAAGGGCTCAGAATCTTTCTTTTTCAGTAAAATTCTGGACCTGGCAGACTCTCTGTGCCTCAGAATGGCCCACCTTTGTATTCGGATGGCCCCTAGAAGGATCTTTCTACTTCCCACTAATTTAAAAAGTCAGACGATATTGTCTTTCAGCCAGGGCCACATAGCCATCTGGATCAACAGCCATATATCTTAACTTGGCAGGACCTCTGCAAATCTCCTTCATGGGTGAAGCATTTCCTTGCCCCTACCCCCACTCCTACTGCTTCCCCCATGATCTCTCAAACCCTCTGCTCCTCCTCCTCCTCCAACCTCTGTTCTCCCTGAGACACAAGATTTGACTCTACTGGACTCTCGTCCCCCTCCTTATCTCCTGCCCACGTCCCCCAAAGACCAACACCCTCTAAGTGATTCCCCTGCTGCTGACTCAACCTCTCCACCATTGGAGAAAGCTAAGCCAGCCCAGCGCCCTCCAGATAATTTCCCCGCGGCACACACAGCCCCTCCTCTTCTGGAGGAAGCTAGCCCGGCTAAAGGTACTCACCAGCGGTGAATGATTGAAAAACCTGGAACTCGAATGATGCTCCCCCTCCATCCCTAGGGGCCAATGATTGACAACGGCCTTGGGGGAAAAATGCAAGCCTACCAGTATTTACCTTTCTCCTCTTCAGACCAATATAACTGGAAAAATAAAAATCCCCGTTTTACCGAGGACCCCAACCAGCTCCTAGGTGTGGTTGAGTCATTGATGTTTTCACACCAGCCTACTTGGGATGACTGCCAACAACACCTAGGGTTGTCTCTTCATGACAGAGAAACAAAAGAGAATCCTCCTGGATGCTAGAGAAAAATATCCTCTGACCAGATGTGTAACCGACAAAACTTCCCAACATATTTAACCCGGCTTTCCCTTGAATCGACGAAACTGGGACCCCAACACCTTTGAAGGTAGGGAGCATCTGTCCACTTATCACTGGGCTCTAATTGTGGGTATCTTAGTGGCCGCTAGGCGACTTACAAATTTTGCCAAGTTAAGAGAGATTATTCAAGGGCCTGATGAATCTCCCTCTATGTTTTTAGAGAGAATTATGGAGGCATATAGGAGATATACTCTTTCGATCCTCAGGCAGAGGATCAAAAGTCATCTGTCAAGATGGCCTTTATGGGCAAGCTGCCCTGGATATTAAAAGAAAGTTACAATGCTTAGATGAATTACAAGATATGACTTTGAGAGATTTAGTCAGAGTAGCCGAGAAGGTATACTATAAGAGAGAAAGTGAGGAAGAGTAGGGAGCAAAGGAAGGATAAAAGAAACAAAAGACAGACTAAGGCATTGACTAAGGTCCTGGTCACAACAACAAATAGGCCAGAAATAAGAAACATGGAGACAGGAAGGGATACCGGGGCCCAGACTAGAGGCCACCCCTGGCCTCAATTTAATGTGCCTACTGTAAAGAAAAAGGACACTGCTTCAAAGAGTGCCATTGAAAGAGACAGCCACTCTAGCCAGCCATTCTGACTCTGGAGGATGACTAACAATGTTGGGTCTCAGATCCCCTCCGAGAGCTCAGGGTAAATTTTGAAGTGGAGGGGACCCTAGCAAACTTTGAAGTGGATACAGGGGCAATATACTCTGCCCTTATGGCCCCATTGGTCTCTCTATCAAATAAAAAGGTCTCTAATTCAAGGGGCTAATGGCAGAAAATATCGGGTTTGGACAACTAAGAGGACCATGGACCAGGGGAAAGGAAAAATCCATCACTCGTTCTTAGTAATCCCAGAATGCCCGGCCCCATTGATGGGCAGAGATCTGCTCACCAAGCTCCGGGCCAAAATAACTTTTAACCCTGAAGGCCCACAAGTGGAATTTCTAAATCCTTCAATAAAAACTCCTATAGTCACGGCTCTAAATATGTCAGTAGAAAATGTATATCAACTCACTCACCTTGGTTCAAAGAAATTGCATTCATTCCTGAAGGATGAAGAACAGAGTTTTTTACTAACCGACTAAAAGCAAAAGGAAATAACTGAATGGGTAACAAAAGCCTGTCAGGTCTGTCATGGTTAATGCTTACCCTTCCAAGCTTCCTGCAAAAAAGCACCTACGAGGAACCAGACCAGGACAATTCTGGGAAGTGGACTTTACTAAAATTAAGCCAGCAAGGTTTGAAATTAAATATCGCCTAGTCTTTGTAGATATATTTTGAGGATGGATTGAAGCCTTTTCCAGGAAAAAAAAAAAAACGAAACAGCGCAAATGGTTGTCAAGAAGATCCTGAAAGATATTTTTACAAGATACGGCCTGCCTAAAGTAATAAGGTCTGATAATGGACTGGCGTTTGTAGCCCAAGTAAGTCAGGGGTTAGGCAAGACCCTGGGGATTAATTAAAAGTTACATTGTGCTTATAAACCACCGAGTTCAGGACAGGTAGAAAGAATGAATAGAACCATTAAAGAGACCATAACGAAATTAAGCTTAGAAACCTGCATAATAGATTGTACTATGCTCCTTCCTTATGCACTATTTCATGGAAGAAACACTCCCTCTGTTTCTTTGTGTAACCTTACCCCCTATGAAATTGTCCATGGTTCCCCTCCTTCAGTAAGGGACCTAACCCCAACTCTAAGACCTAACGATTCCTTCCACACCCCATTGCTTGACTGAATTAAAGCTCTTGAAAGAACTCAGGGATACCTGTGAAAACAGATGGCCAATGCCTATCAACCTGGGGACGAATGGACTCTACATCAATATCAAGTAAGAGACTTCATCTACATAAGTCGACATCAGGTGTCATCCCTGAAACCCCACTGGAAATTACGATACAAGGTGCTACTTATAACACCTACAGTGGTAAAGGAAGACAGAATCACTTCCTGGATCCATACCTCTCATCTCAAGCCTGCGCCCTGCCAGACTCTGGCTGGAAAATGGAAAAGATTGGTAAAACTTTCAAATTGTGTATTTACCCTGTGTCTAAGGCTATAGACTCTTCCCTTGACCACCAGTAGTCCTAAACCTATTAAACCCGTTCAGCAGCGATGGCTGATCACAAATCCTACTGGTAAAGAAGTATGATCTATCTCGCATGCAGCCCACTTAGGGACTTGGTGGACATCTATCCACCCAGACATTTGTCAGCTGGCTATAGGTCTTTCCTATTGGGATATACCTGATGAAGAGGATCCCACTAAATTTCCATTAAATCCATTCTGCACCATTGATAATGGAAACAATCATTATGGATGTAGGGACATGCGAGCCAGATGCAGGTTGGCTAGCCTAGATTACTATGTTTGCCCGGTGGACTACCAAAGCCACAAACAGTCACGGTTGTGTGGGGGGAATGCCGACTTCTTCTGTATGTCTAGGGATGTGATCATACAGGCAGTGCATGATGGAACCCAAACTCCTCATCAAATTCTGTACACAGCATTGGCCCTATTACCAATTAGATCACCCAAACTGTTGGCCCCTAGAGGGGTCTCTAGATCCTCAAATTCTGCATGACCTTTTTAACTTCTGAATGTCCTCAAAAGGGTGAAAGGAGATTTCCCTATGTGGAGGCCTTTTCCCTCCTTCGCTCACATCCTGAACTATGCTTCTCCAATAGGTCCTCACACTCAGCCTTCCGCTCCAGACTCTCTGCTGTCACTCTCACCTCAGCAACATGATTTCTCCCCTCCAATTACTAGATCAAAAACCCAAACCTCCGCCGGATCTCAGACCATTTCCCCCTTTCTGAGGTAGCAGGTACTGAGGTAACCCTCCACCGAATCACTCCTCTCTTCTCCAGTCAGTGCCCACACCGGGTTCCACCAGTTCCTCTTAACAGCTAACCCAAAGCTCAAACCAGCTGAGGAGAACCCTCAGACCCCTATCCAAGATGTAGTGAAAATGGCCTTTAAAGTTTCTTTGTCATTAGTGAAAACAGGTTACTAAGAATTTAAAGTCCCTCACAGGCTTTTAGGGATACTAACTCCTATCTTCTCCTCTGTTCTACCTGTTCTACTGCTCACCTTTTTGTTGCTAGGAAAATCACAAACACCTTTGCCAGTATTCTTTCACATCTCTGCTACCTCATTCTCAGATCCACGGAGCTGCTCACAGCCATGCCTTCCCCATCTCCCCCCTCTGTTCCAGGCCCACAGAAAAACATTAATTGACATTCTACGGAAGTCTTCAGCATGGCTGACTTTAGGACTTTCAGGAAAAGAGTCCCCATGAAAGACTTCAAAGTAGATAAACTTCCTCTTTCCATGTTGCCCTGTTGTACTTGGTCACTGGCTAAAAATATCAGCACTCCTAAGTTAGACACCCCCTTACTAGTTTTTCACGAAATATGTGAACAAGGCCTTTGGCATTGATCTGGGGCTTCACAGAGATGGCTACATTTCAAAGATAAAGAAGTTACCAACTGGGCTCCATGGTAACAGCTGGAAGGGGGAAAAATAAAGGGAAAAAAAAGCTCTCCTTCACCCAGGTGTCCTTGAAAAGTTAACTTGCCCAGAACAGAGGAATAAAACAGAAAAAAATCTGCTTTTTGTGAACTTCTGCAGGCTGTGAACTTCTGCGCCCCTTCCCTTATATGTTGGGTACAAAATTCTGAAACTACCTAAACTTGAGTTTCAGGGAATTAATTGATTATAACAGAAGTAATGCCCTCTGAATCCGGTTGCTAATAAAATGGAAAGTTTCCCTGTTTTTGGTAGTATCTTAGGTGCCGTGCCTTGTCCGTCTCTACAACAGTATAATTCTATAGACTTAAACATTGTTTATGTTTTCAAGAAATTGTCAAGACGATGTGATTAAATGTGTAAAGGTGCAGATGTTTCCCAGAGTGCTTTATCATAATGCAGGTTCATTTGAAGTTCAAATAGGGGGGCATAAAACTCGGTTCCACTGAGAACATATATCCATCACTTTAGCCATCCTATTAGGAATAGGAGTTGCTGCAGGCGTGAGCACAAGAACCACTGCCTTGGTCCATGGGATACAACAAATGACACAATTAGAAGCAGCAATAGACCAAAACTTAAAGATATTAGAATCCTCCATCTTGGCTTTGCAGGAATCTTTAACCTCTCTCTCTGAAGTTATTTTACAGAAAAGGCGAGGGTTGAACCTCCTCTTCATGAAAGAAGGGGGCCTTTGTTCTGCATTGATGGAGAATGTTGTGTTTTTGCCGACCATACTGGAGTTGTAAAAAAATCTAGGAGTAAATTAAATAGATGCCTTGAAGAGTGTCAATGAGAGAGAGAGGCCCAAAAAGTGTGGTTTGAGTCTTGGTTCACACAGTCCCCCTGGTTAACTACGCATTTATCAACCCTGGACAGTTCAATAATAATCCTCATATTATTGCTAACTATAAAACCCTGTTTGCTCAACCGTGTAATTTCTTTTTTCCAAGCTCAAATTGGATGAGTTAAACTTATGGTAATACCCCACTAGCAAACATAGAATGTGACACCCCGCAATGATCACTTTTATGATTAAAAGTAGCCAGAAGAAGAAGTGGGGAATGAAAGGTTAATTGAATAGGCACTTTTCACTTCCTTTTTTCCTGTATGCTTAACAAAACACTGCTGAAATCTTGAGAAATGTTTGCTAATCTTGTTCCCAGAATGTGCTGTCCCCAACTGACTAACTGCAGAATGTGCTCCCTCACTGGGTTGCATGCAAACTGACCACTCGCCCTGACCTATCAATAAACTTCCCTCCCTGCCGTCACCAAGGAAAGTGTATAAGCTCTGCTTAAGCTGTTCTAAGGGCTCTCTACTCTATTCAAGTGAGCTCTGAGCATCAGCATGCTGGACCCCCAATAAACACTGCGCTGTTGCATGAGATAGTCTCTTGGTGGTCTCTTCTTTCGACCTCATCCGACCTTTACTTGGATAATTAAATGTAGAAGAGAACATCCATTCAAAAAGGGATAGTCGGTAGGATTAGGAATATAGTTGGTAGGTTTAGGAAGAAGACTGTGTATAGGATTTGGAACAAAAGTTCCTTAGCAATAAGGTTTCGGTTAGAGAGTGAATGTAAATGTCAGCACATGTGAAGAGTCAGTCACAATGATGAACTGGAGAAAATATGTAGGAAATCAGATATCAATACACACATTATGAAATCAGGCAAAGTATAAAGTGAATGATAGGATTAGACATTAACAACAAGGTTGAGTTTCAATGTATAATCTTAGGAAGAAACAAATATGTAGTCAGCAATATGATTGACATTTGAGAGCATTAGGCAACCTGGACATGGATGTTTTTAGTAATCCAGGATCACTTTCCATTTAGGATTTGCTACAATCATAAGTTTGACCTTTGCATTTTGTGATCAGAATATTACAGTGATAAAATGTATATGTAGATCAGGTGACATGAGTATTTTTTCTAACATTTCTGGGAGCAATATTTTGAAGACGTATAAATTAGTGTTTTGGGTACACAGAGTTGTACCCTGTGTCTATGAATATAGAAGTAATGCATGAATTGACAATACTGTGAATAAATAATATAACTGTTTCCACTTTAAATCATGGATTGAATTGATATCTGACAATATATAAGAAATCTTATATTGATATACAATCATTCATTCCAATGAGTTATGCATCTAATGGTAATATTAGGGTTACGTTTTATCATGAAAGGTGTGTGAGTTTAGCTTCAAAAGTGATTATGGAAATGGAAAATTATGTGTTTGGAAAGAAGTCTCATGAAAAGACGAATCAAGAAACCTAGAGGAATACATGTGTTCTGAAGCAGGAAGTGATTGTAAGTATAAAAAAACGTATAAATTTCCTAACTTGTGGATGAAATATATATCCTATGATGTGCAAAAACTGAAAAAAATAGTAATGTACCAGTGTTGAAAGAAAATGAATGTCAAAATACATATCATGTCCCATAGGAATCTACTTGCATTGATGTTAAACTGGGTCAGTTACTGTAGAAACATTAGGATTTGAAAGGACCATTTACTAAAGTTAGTTTTCAGTACTAGGAATCAAATATATATTTCAGGTGGATGAATATATCTGAGCATAATCTTGTGAACATTTTATTATAAATCCACATTCATGACATGAATGAATTTAGGGAGTGTATATAAGACACATATATTTCATATTTTGAAAAATCAGGAGGGTGTAAAATATATATATATATCACAGATACATTAAAAAGTAGCAATATATAAATATATATGGGTATCAAAATTTATCTTGAAATATATATCATCCACAGATTAAAAAGTATTCATTTTAGTGAACATGGATTTATGTATAATGTTGTTCAACTAGGAACCTCACCCATAGGTGGAATTTTAAGATCCAAAAGCGTTTAGGAGTAGTGATCTCTTCTCACAATTTGTATCTGCAAAGTTAGCCACCTCACAAAAATGTACGTGTGATACCAGGTAGGATTCTATATGTGCATATAAAAATACATGTGCTGAATAGGCTCCAGAGAAATGGAGACAGAAATTCAGAAATAAGTTAACATTAAAAAGAATGGAGAACTATTTCAATTAACAATTGACTATATTTTTAACACCTACCATTTATCATGCAAATAACAAGTCCAACTATACACCATGCCTCCTCTGAACTGCTTGTGTTTCTATAATGTTTCGGTTACTTTCCTCCATTATATTAGGATTAGTAATCAGAGTCTAGTAGGGTGTGAGTTAGTGTCAGGGAATCAGTATATTGAATGGAAAATAGAAAAATGAATCCAATGTGTATGCAAATATGTGGTACACAAAAATCTTCCCACTCTCATCAAGAACAACACCTAGATATCACCTACGCCCCAAGTAACACACAATTAGAGGAGAAGAGTTAGAAAATCCATGACTACATATCTGGAATGGAATACGATCAGGAGTTCACAACCTTGGAAGTGGTAGAGGAGTTTCCAAAAGTAAGGGACAGGGTAAACACTCCACAAACATGGACCTCTGCCTGCCTAAAGACTTCTTGAGAATCTGTCTCTGAGGTTGGGCACTTAAAACATATGTTGTTGTCAGGAGCTTTAGCTTCCTTTCTAGGGAGACCATCAAAGCTGGGTCTTCATCTCTGTGACCTTGTGGATATGGTTTCTTATTTTCCAATGAACATGAGGCAGCAGTGCTGAATTCTGTCTTTGTAGGTAAACTGTGGCCACGGGGGGCTAAGTGTATCCACATGTTGGCTGTGTATCCATTTGGTCATCCTCCAAATTTCGTCGTGATTCTTGGTGCTGCACTGGGAATTTAATATTTGCTTCATGGAATACAAGGAGCTCAACTGGAACACAGTGCTGGAGGGAGTTCTGTCATGTGTGGTGGGTCAGGGTCAGCAGGAGAATGCACCAACCAGGTTTCTATCTCACACAGTTTGCCCCCTTGACCATAATAACCTGATTGTTAAGATTTCCCTTAAACCTCTACTTATAAAAAGATGCCTTTACATATAAGGGTCTGCTGGATGCACCATGTCAGCCACAAGCCATATGGAAGTCAAAGGCAGATCCACAAGGCCCCACGACAGAAGTTTTATCACAAAACTGCACATCTCTGCTGTAGGCCCACTAATCAGCAGGCTTGAACTTACTGGCATCTCTGTTCTACACCATTTTCATGAAACCCAGTCAATCAAGAAACTGTCTGATACACTCATCGTCAGCAACAGTATATCCAAAGGTTCTCCTGTGCAACCTGGTCAAGGGAATTTTAAGAATTTCATGGTATTTATCTAGCCATTATTCAAGCATGAGGTTGGAGGCACTGTGGGTTTCAATTTTTTCAGGAAACATTAAATGGTGAGGAAGCTCATTTCAATGAAACCTCTGGAAAACTCTCACAGGCAAGTCTTCCCAAGGAGTGGCCAAAAGGTCACCGAAATCCAGGACTATTGAGGTCTACAATGTGAGGTCCATGTGTGTTTTGACGCTCAAGTATGCCTGCCATGTGTTTTAGAAAAAATCATGTGATATCCAGGCTGTGATTCTCAGTGCTCTGTGGAAAGCCACCCTGGACCTAGATCTCAGTTTATAAGGGGGACTCTCATGTGTGGCCTGCGAAAATCCCAACACAATTCATGGCAATACTTCTCTGAGTTCAGTTCCAGAACTCAGTCTCTAAGTCCCCTTGAACTCACACCAGAGTTCAAGACCAGTTGGACCCATTCATTTCTTCCAACCGCCACACAAATGACCAAAATTAAAACCTAAACACTCCCACAAGGCCCTCATGTTCTCCATATAGACACTCATCATAACCTCTGGCTGAATTTTTCCATGAGGGGCGCAGCCCAAGACAGTGACCAAAATGAGCACCTTTGGCCCTCATTTGCCTAAAGTCAGGGTGGCCTGGACACCATTCCTGTGAACCAGGAGTGATTAAAAAGACCTGCCGTTAATACTGCTCTGCTTCTCCATTTTGAGGCCTACTGAATGTCAGGTATAGATTCTTTATGTGGTTTGGAGTCATGAGAAAACCCAAGCACTTCTGCAGGGTTTTGAATAACTCATTTGACCCAAAGGATCCCTATTCTCACTTGATGGAGTCAGGAACATCACAAAAGAAGGCTAGAGACTTCATCCACAATGACTGATCTTTTTGCCATTTTGGTTTTGGATGCCCACATGGGATCTTTCTTTAGATCCATCAGGTGCTGAGAATCTAAGCTGGAGCCTCACACAGGGCCAAGTGGCTGATTCAGACACCTCCCTTTCCAAAGCAATTATGCCAAGAGCCACAGGTGATCCTCATTCATTTCCATTTGATAACTGTTTTTTTCAGTCTTCACAAAGGGGTGGCCAGAGGCAAATACCTTCCTGACATTCAGGGCAACAGAACAAAATGTAAGCAAAAGGCCCAAAGCAGGGTATCTCCACTGAGAGTTTCCTAGCCACACTGATATCTGAGTTTTTTGAGATGCTCGCCATGCCAATTCCTTCAGCTATTCAGTACATGGTCATGTCACAGTGATTGGAGGTGGTACATATCATGGATAAAAAACAATGAGCATATTCTGGCTAGTGGCCAGAATTCTGGAAGAAAACAGGAACTTAGGAAGGTTGTAAGTGTTTCCCATTGGTAAGGCAAGCCGCAGTCCTTTCATAAATTGGACAAGTTGATTGCTGGGAGGCATTCTACTACACCTGACATATTCATTGATGCATTCTCTTTTCTAATGTCTACAACCACGGACACAGTGGCATACACAGAAATAGAAACACTCACCATGTCAAATGACTTATTAGAAACAGTCCATTCCAAAAGAAATAAATCACGTTTTTTCTACCTATTCTCAGAACATGAGACAAAACCACAAACTGACATCCACACACCCAGGCACCTCCTTCCCCCAAGTAGGTCTGTGACTCTTCTGAATGTCCTCTGACTGGTAGGCCATACGATGTTCCTCTGAAATGGCCTTTCCTGTCTCAGATCTGGTGTCATTCACCAACTCTGTGAAGTTGTCAGGAGGCAGTGGTGAGCCAATTCCAGTCTTGTCAGGAAAGGCCCCTCTTCAGAGCTTTCTTGGAATTTGGCCACCGTCACATGAAGAGGTACCTAGAAAGACTGATTCTATCCTTGGTAAATCCAAACAAGTGAGACCACTGGGACTTGGACGGGTAATGGCTTTGGGTGCCTGGCTTCCTGGATCCCAAATTCAGAGAATTCCATCACCAAGGAAGTAGGTGAGGTCACTTCCTTCAGGAACTGAATGAGGTCACTGACTTGGCCACCAATATGTCCTAACAGTTGCTTCCTAGGTTCTCATAAGATGGAGGTGGCCCCTACTTCTTGTGACACATTCACAAATTAGAATGGTATAGAAACCATAGGCACCTGGGAACAGCTCTCCACAAAGGCCTGGTTTGATCCGACTTCTCTACATTAAGAAGAGAGAGGCTGATTCAGAAACATCCCTTCATCCTGACTAGGTTGTTTGCCATGGAAGATGACTTTTCCTCTCTCAGGTCCTAAATAGCTGCCTAAATCTTCTCCATCGATCATTTCTGCATGGACTTTTGAGGTTCTCAGCAGGTGGAAGATCCCCTACCTTCCTGTATTGTAAGACCAACTCGGTCCCTCCTCTTCTGTAAAGTTAGATTGACGGAACATTGTATGGTTAGGGTTAATAGCATGTTCGATTTTGGTTAGGAATCATTCTGCTGGATGAATAATGGTTTGGGAACCTCTGATACTTATAAGAATATAGACGTGAAATATAAGTACGAAAAAAGAAATCTAGGTAAGATTTGAAGCCCAGAAGGGCATTTGGCGATTGATTGGCATACTAAGCTTGAATTATGTTCTGCACCGAGGTCTCAGATAAATTTATTTACAATGGCATAGGTTGCTGTACCTCAGATGACTGAATTTAGAAGAGATCATCCAGTCCAAAAGGGATAGTCCATAGGATTAGGAAGATTGTCTGTAGGATTAGGAAGAAGAGTGAGTCTAGGAGTTGGACCAAAAGTTCTTTAGCAATAGGGTTTCAGTTAGAGAGTGAATGTAAATGTCAGCACATGTGAAGAGTCAGTCACAATGATGAACTGGGGAAAATATGTAGGAAAGAGAGTAAATATGTATCAATAGAGACATTAGGAAATCAGGCAACGTATAAAGTGAGTGATAGGATTAGATATTTTCAACAGGGTTGAGGTTGAATATATAATCTTAGGAAGAAACAATTATTTAGTCACCAATAGGATTGACATTTGAGCGCATTAGGGAACCTAGACATGGAGGTTTTTAGTAATCCATGCTCACTTTAAATTTAGGCTTTAGTACAATCATAAGTGTGACCTTTGCATTTTGTGTCAAGAATATTACTGTGGTAAAATATATATGTAGATCAGATGACATGAGTATTTCTTCCACCAATATGAGGAGCAATATTTTGAAAACTTATAAATTAGTATTGCGGATAAAATAGGCCTACCCTGTTTTGATGAATAAGAGATGATGCATGAATAGACCATATTGTGAATAAATTATATAACTGGTTCCAACTTTAAATAATGCATTAAATTATATTTGAAAATATATAGTAAATCTTATATTGATATATATACATTCATTCCAACCAGTTATACATCTAATGGTAATATTAGGGTTACGGTTTATCATGAAGAGTGTGTGAGTTTTGCTTCAAAAATGAGTATAGAATCGAAAATAATGTTTTTAGAAAGAAGTCTAGTGAAAAGACCACTAAAGAATCATAGAGGGATACATGTTTTCTGAAAGAGGAAGTGATTGATAGTGAACCACATGCCTATAAATTTGTGAATTTGTGGATGAAAGGACATATCCTATGATGTCCATAAACTGAAGAAATAGTAATGTACCAGTGTGGAATAAAAATGAACTTAAAAATACATATCATGTCCCATAGGAATCTAACTGCATTGATGTTAAACTTGGTCAGTTACTATAGAAATATTAGGATATATAAGGACCATTCACTGAAGTTAGTTTTCAGTACTAGGAAACAAATATGTATGTCAGTTGGTTGAATATTTCTGAGAATAATCTGTTGAGAGCCACAGCCAAAGGAGCCCCAGCAAACTTGCAGCTGCCAGCAAACTTCCATCTGCCGGCTGATGATTGGCTCACAGCGGCCCCAGCATCATCTAGCTGATTTGCTTGTCTGTGGTGATGCTCATTGAGATGCTCAATGAGCGGTTTCCCCGACCTTTCAGACTGCCAGCGGATGATTGGCTCACAGCGGCCCCAGCAACATCTAGCTGATTGGCTCCTCTGTGGTGATGCACATTGGGCTGGTTCCCTGCCCTTTCAGACCATGGAACTGCTCATTGGGGGACTTTTTGGCTTCACCCACGTGACCCAGCCAATCGGCCTCAAGAGGAGGAGACTTGTGTTTGAGGGAGAGGCTTGTGGGAAGCCTGTGGTGGCAGTTGGGCTCTGACGGCTTTTCCTGAGGAGCTGTTTTGTTTGGTGTCATCTTGTTGGGTTGTATTATAGTAGAAATACGGGATCAGAAATTAGTAAAAAAAAAAAAAAAACTGAAAGAGTGTTCAGTAAATTGTTAGAGGAAGGAGGCATCTCAGTAAAATCAAGAAAAGTCAGGGCATACGTTGATACAATACAAAAATGTAGCCCATGGCTTTTTCAGGAGGAGTTGTTAAATATATCACAATGGAACCATCATGGTGAAGATTTAAAAAGAATAGGAAAGAAAAGCCCAGGGACTCTGCCAGTTGGCACATTGCTATTGTGGACGTTTGTACCTTGTTTGCTTAGTGGAAAGCCTTCAGTTCAGACAATGGTAGAGGAAGGAGAAGACATATTGATTCAAGTAAAATAGAAGGTCTCTCAAGTTAGTCAGATAGAGGAAAAAATTCAAGTAAAAGAAAAGGTCTCTCGAACTAGTCAGACAGAGGAAAAAAATCAAGTAAAAGAGAAGGCCTTTCAAGCCAGTCAGACAGAGGAAGAAAGTGTAAAACAGAAAAAGCCATCAGGGGGAAAGTTACAACAGGAGACTACTACTAACACCTTTCTATCACCAGAGGGTGTAAGTGTCCAACCAACAGCACAACCTCTACAGGAGACTGCTACTAACACCTTTCTATCACCAGAGGAAGTAAGTGTCCAACTAACAAGGCCACCTCCATATGCTGGGAGGCCCCCAACCCCCACAGTTGATAGTTGGAATCCTGAGACAAGATCTCAAATATTAACATGCCCAGTATTTGAGGCAGGAGGGCAGTGAGATTACCATGCTTTAAATTTCAAAACAGTGAAGCAGCTAACAGAGGCTGTAACAACCTATGGTCCTCAAGCACCCTTCACTGTAAGCATTATCAAATCCATTAACAACATGAACATGAAGCCAGCAGATTGGGCTAATATGTGTAAAGCTGTGCTAAATGGAGGAAATACCTGTTATGGAAGATTGCCAATGAGGAATTTTGCAAGGAGACGGCTAGGCAAAATGCAGCAGCTAGTTATCCTCAGAGAAATCTAGATATATTGTTAGGAAAGGGACCTTATGAGGATCAGCAGCAGAAATGTGCATATGATCCTGGTGTATATGCACAGATTGCTATAGATGCAATTAAGGCATGGAAGACTTTTCAAGGAAATGGAGGTTTACAAGGTCAGTTATCTAAGGTAATACAAGGAGCTAATGAACCTTATGCTGAATTTGTAGATAGGCTTATTCAAACAGCTACCAGAGTTTTTGGAAATACACAACAAGCAATGCCATTACTAAAACAACTGGCTTATGAGCAAGTGAATCGTTGGTGCAAAGATATCATTAGACCATGGAAACATGAAGATTTAAACACATATATTAAATTATGTAGAGACATTAAAGAACAAGAGCAAGTCGTGGAAGCTGCAGTAAAACAGGCTTTAGATGCCAGAGACATTAATGAACAAGGGCAAATTGTGGCAGCTGCAGTAAAACAGGCTTTAGATGCCAGGCCAAGAACATGCTACAATTGTGAAAAAACAGGACATT